>NW_027417933.1:0-92642 GCF_009905375.1 Apium graveolens | reverse complement strand
AACCAACAAATTAGCGTTGTTGGGTTTCAGAGAGAAGAATCATTGCAGATCTGAACAGAGCCAACCATCACAAGGATGTGCCAATGTTCTATTTTCCTGTAATGATGGCACCTCAGGTAAGTGAGGTAAGTTCATCTACACTCTCAACTATTCAATCCCTTCTATTTCTTTGACTTCAGGCATAGCTATGGCAACTGTGACAATGACCAAACAGTTGCCTACCAAAGCTGCCAAAACAACTGCAATTCTTAAATCCAAATCAAAGAAAACCCCCTCTAGTATCTCTCAAAAGGTACCAGTTGAAAATCCTACCAAACACAAAGAGGGGAGTGTGAAGGAGGGTAAGATAGGTGAGGGAAGGGGTGAACATCAAAGAAATCCCAAGGATAAGGTTGGAGAGATAAGTGAATCCCAGCCTAGCCACACTGCAGTTTCCCAACAAACTGTAGTGCTTAAAAAGGACAAAAGCTCATTTGTAGCTGCATCCTCCCAAAAGGATGTGGCTATTGAACAAAGCTCTCATCCAAGAGCACAGGCCAAGAGGGTTAGGGACACAAGCCTACACCAAACTTACACTAGAAAGAAGAAATCCAAAACAACTGGGGATGCACAGGACACACACTTAATGCAAACTGGTGCTAAAGACACAGTCCCTACACCTTCTCAAATTTAGATTGATGTGGCTCCAATAAATGTGGAGTCACAGCCAAAATCTCTCTTGATAGAAGCCACTGAAACACAATACTCACCAACCAACTCACTAGAAGTGGACATGATAAACACTTCAAATCCTGATTCCCCTTCTTTAACTCTGTTGGGGAAGCCAAAATCTAGTGCACGTGAGCATCATCTTTTAGATGATTTGTTGGCTCACTTGCCAATTCTTTCTGATTCTATTGTGACATCTGTGCCTCAAATAACTTCAATCAACACAGAGTCAACAATAGTTTCTCTTCCCACCTCATTCATTTCTACTCTCTCGATGGATATTGCTCATCCATCGAGTAGTGATTGTATCCTGATGGATAAGCTTAACAGCAGTTATCCGTCGGATAGCTTTACCACTCACCCGACGGATATCATTTATCCGTCGAGTGTCTCTGCACAACTTCAAACTTCAATAATTTCTAGTGTAGAAGATTTGGTGGTAATACAATCACTCTTAGGACTGAGAGAGGAGAGTGTATTGAGTGAGAGGCTGGGTTGCTCCCAGGCAAAAGGAGAGGAAAAGAGTGAATCTCAGCAATCCATTCATTCAGGATTGGCAAAAGTGAGTGAGAGGAGTCCCACCTAAGTAGGTGAAGGTGAGGGTGTGAGGGTGGGGAGCCAGGGTGAGACCCTGATGCAATAAAAGAGAGAACATGAGAGAAAAGCAGGTACTGGAGCAATAAGGATGGAGCCAGCCATTGCTAGTGAGTCAATGATTGTGGATGATGCTGAAAAGGAAAGACAATTTCAGCAACATTACAAAGCTGTAATTGATAACATTTCCTTGGACGCTGACACTTTTACTCACCCTGTTTCAGCCTATCAACTGTTGGCTGCTCAGGGCAATGTGGAGGCAGAGCAGACTTTACACTTAGTGCACACCACAGAATCTCTTCAAAGAGATAAAGCTGCTGTCAACAGGATGCCTCCTCAAGCTGGAGAGCCATCTGAAGAATTTGGAGTAAATTCTGATGATGATGACTCTAGTTCTTTGAATAGAAGCATGAACTTAGGGGGAGCTGAAGGCCAAAGTTCTGCTTTAAGTTTACCTGAATGGGCATGGGCAAAGGACTTTACACCAGGACAATTTGAGGTATCCTTGGTAAGACAAGTAACAGCTATTCAGCAAGTCCTTCAGGAAGTTTCAGATGCAGGTACCAAGGCTATTCTTAAAGCTCATCTAGACTCCTTGCACTTAATGAAGATCCAACACTCCGGACAGAATATCAGTGTGGATGAATTGAAAAAGGAGATAGCTGACTTAAAGACATACAACTCTGAGAAACTGGATTCACTAATGCCATATGGTATCATGCATGATTTATTATAAAGGTTGAGAAGAGAATCAGATTCTGAAAAGAAGATAGCCAAGCTGGAGACCAGAGTTCAAATTATTGAGAATTCGGTGGCCCTACTTCTTCAAAATCAACAGACTCAGACAAATCTTCTCATGCAACTGGCTAAAGCACAAGGCCTAACTCCTTCACTTGATGATAACAAAAAGGGGGAGAGAGAATCAAGTAAGGGGGATAAAGGACCAACTAAGGGGGAGAACATTGTAGTTCAAATCAGCAAAGTAATTATACCTTCAATTACTATCTCCAAGCCACCAGTTGCAGATGGTATAAATCTTATAAATGCAGCAGCAGCAAGTTTAAAAGATGCTGATAAAGAAGAGTTGACTCTGATCAACTGGAAAAAGATTGATAAGGAAATACAGAGAAAGTTTCAATTAGTCAAGGAACCAGATCAGTCAGCAATCCATCACTCTCTTGTCAAGCCAATCAATGTGAATGAGATGAGCATGAACTATCTGGAGAAAGGACAATCTTCCTGCATCAAGACTACAAAGGCTGAGATGATTCTTAAACCAAGGGCAAACTATCCAAAGTCATCTTTGAAGAACCCTATGGATACTGTGTATGAGACACCCAAGCCTGATGAAAAGAAGCTTCTGTCAAGATCTATTCTTCTCTACAAGATTCAGCTGATTCAGCCTCAAGAGAGAGAATTGCAAAGATATTCAGAAATGGGAAGGAAATTTGTGTGGTAGCTGGACATCCACAATTTGCTCAAGCAAAGGAAGAAAAAAAAGCCAGATTGAAGCAGGAAAAGAGGCAAGCTGCTCTAGATGCAAAGAAGTCTAAACAAAAGAAAGAACAGTTTGCTATCTTGACCAAGCTACAGGCTGTGAATTCTTCTCAACAAATTCCCTCTCAACCAACTCAAGCTACTGGATCAAAGAAGAAGACTGAAGAACAGAAGAAATCTCCAAGAAAGAAAGAATTGGCTAAAAGAACAAAAAGAAAGTTGGATATTGTTAACAAGGAATTGGAAGATCAATTTCCAATGGAATCCACTAAAGCTGAAACTCAAGCATCAAAGCCCTCTGTGGTATTTGAAGATATAAGGGTGGTGGACCCCTACAGGAACATACATGGAGAGCCTATTATGCCAAAGGATGAGCCAATAGAGTGGGATAAATTACCAATTCCTGACTTTCACTTGCCAATTCTCACCAAGCCAAGAAGGACAAAATCAAGGGCAGTCAAGAAAGTGAAGTTGTCACCTCTCAAATCCAAGGCAGTAGTCAAAGCTCAACCCAAGATCAACAAGGGAGACTACTTGTACTTGTATGACATCAAGGAATTTTCAGACCTAAACCTTTATCTGGAGGAGCTGGATGAGGTAAGGGCAATTGATGCATACAGAAACCTACCTGAAAGGTTGGTATTCAAGTACAAAGGAGAAAGGGAGATTCAGTGGCCTCTTCACAGGATACTTCAAGAAAGCCAAGCTGTGTTGATCAAAGTCTATTCATCCTTCAAGAAAAACTTTGGGTTTAATGTAACTGCAAGAAGATTAGTATTGAAGAAGATTGAAGAGCTAAGGAGTGTTAGAGCCAAAGATGCACTACCCAAAACTCTTATCATCCCATACACAGGGAGAAGAGTGCATCCAAGGCCCTACTGGCTGATGGAATTCATGGATGACAAGGGTGTGAGAAGATTCTTCAGACTAGAAGACCAATTGAGTATCTCTAGCAATGAGACTCTTTTGGAAATGCAAGAAATGTTAGATCTCTCAGAATCTGATGAATTAGAATTCCACAGACAGCTCCAGAATCAAATTGAAGAAAACAATAGAAAGCTTGGAAGAAGATCCAGACCTTCAAGAAACTAGAAAAATCTGCTCAGGCTAGAGGAGCATCTTGAATTGACTGTGAGCCAAACCTTGTATACCTTATTTAAATTGAAGCTCTTTCAGTTTTATCTACTTATCTTTAAAGATGTATGTTCAGGATGTTTTGTTATCATCAAGTGTCTCTTAATTTATGGCTACAATTCCAGTAGACATAAATTGGGAGAGATTGTTGTGAATATGTTGTGCACTTGATGATTACCTAAACAAAACATCTAAGTAGATTTTACTTAGTGAAATAATGTAGCACTCGACGGATAAGAATTATAGTTCCGACGGATAACTCATTTTGAGTACCGACGGATGAGTAATTTATTATCCATCGAGTGAGTAGCTTATAAAATGATAAGTTTGTAGCACAGTGTTGTATGCACCTTTGTATAGAATTTGTAGTAGCATATAAGTCATGTTGACTTTAACTAGATATGCAGAATAGGTTGATTAACTGTACATAAGCAATGTCTTGTAATTCTTTATAAGTGAAATGAAGTCAAGTGCCAAAATAGCTATCAACGGATGCTTAACAAAGCTTCGACGGATGATCAAATGACTCTCAACAGATGTTCAAAATAGCAGTCGACGGATGATCAAGTAAGTCATCGACGGATCATCTGAAAGTCGACGGATGATAATATCAAGATTCAAACATCAGTTGAACAGTGAAAGCTGACACACAGCCGTCGAGATTGGATACAAACACTGTGGAAGCCTATTAACTGGGTCATAGAGGACGAAAAGCAGCAAAGATCAAGACTGTTAGATTTTATATTTATTCAGTTCTTTTGACTTTGTAATCTTGGTAATATATATAAACCAAGAGAGTAGCAAATAGAAAACTAACTAAGAAAACTAAGTTAGCTTAGAAACAAACACAGAGAAATCTTTGTAAGCACTATCTTTAGCATTTCCTGTGTTCTTAGTTGTTCTATCTTGTAAAAGCAGCTGTGAGCATTTCTGCACACAGAGTTCTCTCGATATATTAATATATATCTCTGGTGGAATTGTTTAAATCCACCAGAAAGTTTTTAAAGACTCTTGTTTTTAATTACTCTTGTTTTGATTCATTAAAGTTTATATTCCGCATTGTGCTAATCAAAACAGACATATCTATAATCGAGTTGAACATTTTTATTTCAAGAAAAAGATAAAGAATTCCATTCAACCCCCCTTCTGTAATTCTTGCTATATTGTTAAGGGACTAACACCTATATATATATATATACATTTCATACACTCCTTGAAAACCTCTGTTATGAAAATTATAAACAGAGTTGCAATATCCAATAAATTTGGAAAGGAGAAAACCTTGGCATAAACCTGATATCTTGCTGATCAGGCAAAGATACCAATAAGTAACCTTTTCTACTAGTAGATGGACGGATCCCTCGGGTTTTGAGCGAGTATTTAAATCCCCTTCGAAAGAAAGATCTTAAATATAAAAATGAGATTTGGGATCCGCTCTAACTTTTAAAATCATTTTGAAGACTCGAAAATATTTTTAAGAATATTTGGAGTAATGCTGATTTAATGAAATAAATCAGTCCCGATATTTTAGAAAATATCTGAATATTATTATCTAAATAATATTCTCATAAGGATAATCTCTATATAAATAATTTGAAGTAGAAGTTTTAAAACTCATACTTGAAATGAATAATAAATAACCAAAGATATACTTATACGAAAGTACGATCTTTATTTGAATAATCGAAAATAAGTTTGATTATCGAAACATTATTCTTTAATAAAATAAAAAATATTATTTAATAAAAGAAGCGGAGTCATAAGTCCTCGAATGAATATTCCAAATAATATTCGTTAAATAAAATAAACGGAGTAATAAGTCCTCGAACGAATATTCAAACTAATATTCATTAATTAAAATAAAGTTATCGAATAAACCTTATTCGATTAATGGTTTTGAGAACTATTCATATATATATATATATAAATATATATATATATATTATACTCAGGAACATCGACTCCCGGTTTAGAAAAATGTTCACCTTTGGGTCCCCTATACTAAGGGTATACGCAACTACTACTTATCTCTAGCATAGGTATTATGCAACTTATAAGCAATTGAATCAACAATAAGATATCAAGATTACGAAACAGACATGCATATATACCATATTATATGCTCCAATATATCGCAAGATTTGCTAATAACAATCATGCACTTATCACAAGATAATGCATATACATATATTTACATCACAACAACAGTATAACGGGTAGAAAACTTGCCTGAGTGCTCCCGGATAGACTTAAGCTTAGAGTGGATCCGATAAGCTATGAAAAATAACATAAGTCGGAATTAAACCCCGGTCGCTTAAGAAACTAGACTTTAACCAATTGAACCCTAACGTTCGCTTATGGTCACTTCTACGCTTAACGAATCACATAAGTCATTCGAGTACCCTCGGCTCCACCATTTTTAATAAATTAACCATTAAGAGTTTTAAGGCGATTCTTTTGCGAGTACCCTACCAACTGTCTAACCCACTTTACATAATTGTTTCATAATCCAATTAGTCATTTAAGGGCCTTAACCGATGTTTCAAAGTAAGGTGAGGGGTAATGGTTCGTTCGCGAAACGTCGTTACTTAAAACGGTCGTTTCTCCTAAATCGTACATCGGATTTAAGCGAACCACATATCAAAACGAAGCTCGTAATATGAAATATCTAATCATGGCAATGGTCAATACCTAACTGTGAGTTCAAGGGTCCTGATGTTAAGAATAAAAGCAGTCTAAGGTAAATCGGGCATTACGACGACTATGTTTACGCGATTACCAAATTTGTACAACTCCAAATCAATCCACCATCAATCCCACAATCATTAATACAACCAAACTCCATCCATACTCTACTACAACAGCCCCAACATATCAAGATTTCCAATTTATACTACTCTCAATCATGAACTAAAAGCTTATACTTAAGTTTCATTAACTATAAACAAGATTCCATCATCCAAATCGCTACAAACCCAACCAAACTTTAAACACACAAGCATCATGCTTCTCATGAACTATATTAATCAAAACCACTCCTAAATATTCAAAGTAAAACTATGGTTTGAAGTTTTATACCTTCCTTGAAGCTTTTAATCCATGAAAGATCCTTGGAATGCCTATGGAAGCCTTTATATATGCTTAAGCTACCTTGACCTTACAAATAAAATCAAGAATCAAAAATTTGTTCTTGAAAGTTACTATTAACCCTAAACTAAAATGATTTGTTTGAGATAGAAAACCTTTGATTCAAGCACTCAAACTACTTGCTCTTCTTAGTTATGAAATATAGGATCCAAAGAAACAAATCTCTTGAATTATGATTGAGTGGAGCTTGGGTTTGGAAATTTTTCTTCTTGTTTTTCTTCAAAAAACCGTAAGCAAGGAGATGGGGGGAAGAGAAATGAACGTGTTTGCTTGGTTGCTTTGTTTTTGTTGTTAATTAACCTTTTACTATGGTAAAATTTGTGTGGCTTATAATCAACCAACAATTCCTTCCCATTGTGTCATGCTTATGTCATCCTCTTATATCATCTTCCCACACTTGTCTTCTTCTTGTTGGTATGATGACATCATCATCACTAACCTCTTTGATTAACTCCTAATTACTTGGCTAATGATCGTTGATCTGTTATACGGTTCGCTTAACTTTCATTTATCGTTTGAGGGATCATACCCGGGATCTTATTACTTGGGTTCCCCTAACCTTTCCCAATATATTATATTCCTTTTATAATCCTCTCTTATAATCCTTGAATTTAAATCCTTTTTATCCTGTTACCTTATACTCAATTCTTTCGGTATCTGGTGGATTTTCGGGAAAAATCAAAGTGTTCGAATTTGGATTCTGACGATCTTTACATACACTTATATACCATATAGAGTACTAATAAGATCTCAGAATAACAATAAAAGAACCCCTACAAAGTGTGGTATGAAAAGTTTTCTTATTCAGCATAATCAGCAAAATCACTATTCATAAGGGTTACAAAAAGTCCAAAATTTTGGGGTTATTACAGTCTCCCCTCCTTAAAAGGATTCCGTCCCGGAATCAAATAGAAAACAAATGGGGGTACTTTTCTAGCATTGCACTCTCTAGCTCCCAAGTTGATTCTTCCATATTATGACTCTGCCATAGCACTCTGACTAGCTTGATCACTTTGTTCCGAAGCACCTGCTCCTTCTTATCCATAATCTTTACTGGTTTCTCCACGTAAGTCAGATCTGGTTGCATATCCACCTACTCGTACTCCACTATGTGTCTAGCATCCCGATCATACTTCTTTAGCATTGATACATGGAACACATTATGAACTTGTTGTAGGTTCGGGGGTAAGGTTAGCTCGTAAGCCAACTTCCCAATCCGTCTTAGTATCTCAAAAGGTCCAATGTATCTTGGGCTTAGTTTCCCTTTCTTTCCGAACCTCATTAATCCCTTCCAAGGGAATACCTATAACATCACTAGGTCCATTACTTCCTATTCTTTGTCCTTTCGTGTCAAATCAACATACTTCTTATGTCCATCTTGGGCTACTACCAGCCGTCCTCTGATTAGATGTATTATATCCTTGGTCCTTTGGACTACTGCGGGTCCGAGCATCTTGCGCTCTACAACTTCATCCTAACATAAGGGAGATCGACATTGTCTTCCCTCAAGGATCTCATAAGGCGATATCTCGATACTGACATACGATCTATTATCGTAAGAAAACTCAATCCGTGTTAAGTGATCATTCCAAATTCTTTCAAGTCTATTGCACAGACCCTCATCATAGCTTCTAGCATTATAGCTTTTGCTTCTCAATACCCACTCTTTTTCCGTTCATAATATTATACTGGTTATACTTTTGCTCGTTAGCGTTCTATAACCTTTTAATAACCACGTCAACCTTAGTATCACGAACGCGTTAGATTCGGAATACCATCGCACTGATACTACTTCCTTTTGCTGCTTCCATCTTCGAAAGCTTGATCTATCGTATAGAAGTAAAAGATTTTATTGAGAGATCACTATGATCATGAACACTTGTTCAATTGCATAGTTAGTACAGAAGGTGGCCAGCCTTTAGTACTTGACAAGCAATTAAACAACATGTGGTATCCTACTAGGATTCTATCACACGGATAGATAGTCATTCGGCAATACCTCCCCTTCTGGAAGGGTTGTTCTTCTCAGATTATACAAAATGAAAAGGAGAGAAAAGAATGAATTGAAGAGAATTATATATATATATAATATACTGCCACAAAATATCTGGCTTGGAATCTACCTCTGAACTATAGAGGTTTGTCATAGGAGAAAAAAACTTATATGTATATATATCAACATCAGGTATTATAGCATCGTATATCACATGCCTAAATATTTTTGATATTCTGTCCATCA
This sequence comes from Apium graveolens, assembly GCF_009905375.1. Classification (NCBI taxonomy): domain Eukaryota; kingdom Viridiplantae; phylum Streptophyta; class Magnoliopsida; order Apiales; family Apiaceae; genus Apium; species Apium graveolens. Next base: position 83,323 of record NW_027417933.1, on the reverse strand, counting down.
TTCTATGGACCCATGCTCTTGCTCGAGCTTATACACAATCACCTTTAAAACTCCCTCGACATCGAAAATCAAATCTGGGATCTCATTCTAGACATCATCGTTACTAGAATTCTATGCTTGCACCGCAACCTTCCTCGTATAGTAATACGACTCTCTATTGATAAGAATGAATAAGTATTCAATAGGTAAATAATCGACTTAATTAGTCTATTAATGATAACTTATACATCACCACAACCCGATTAGTGGTACCCAATCTCAACATCCATTACACTACAACTCTCATGGTTGTAATCGGCTCATTATTCAAAGAATCGTTGCTGCATTACTAGGGTCCACCACTGACCTACTGTCGTCATTCGTTTTCCTTGCAATCTTAATAGCTAACCATACGGAGTCCATACATGTCGTATCAAATTCTTCTAAGGAGTTAACAAAATCACCATTCATAATTCATGAAGAACACTCCAGATCCTGACGTACTTTCATGACATGAAGCAGATAAAATTACAGAAGAGTTTCAATTAAAGCAATGATAGCAGGTTAATACCATTATTAACCATATGTCTTTATTGGGAGACATGCATCTCAAAGGTTCATTTAGTCATTTCGTAACATGGTCCTGGCTTATCTCAAGATAGTACCTTCTAAGATAGATAGCCCGCTCATGGCGATTACACGAATTAAACCTTTACCAAACTACTATTACGGTTGGGTATTGCACAGTCATCAAAAGGAATGTCAATCTTCCAAACCATAATACAACCTTCACGGCTTCAACCATCATCATTGTATTCCTCTGGCACGAGCACCTATAATTATCCTCTTATATTTAAGGTGTCGGCCACCTCTTTGGCCTTTCCTGATAGTAAAATTTCCTTACAATCAATGTCATTTTAACCACCTCCAAATAAATTGTCTACCTCATTTCAATCACTGCTTATGTAAAAATGCTTTTCTTAAGTCCTTGTGATAAAAAAAAATCACCATTTTTCCATAAGTCACTGCCTTAGTCTTTAGATGTGAACATTGTCATGACTGACTCTCGATCATACTTAGGACGTCTCTTACCTTGGGTCCTTCTCGTTTTCACCAATCTCGACCTTCATTGGGTCGATCTATACTTTCTTATGGTTTAACACATGCCCACCTGGCATTATTATAATTACGCCACATTTCCTTTATCAAAATTTCTATTCTTGAGAACTTTGAATATTACCTTTTTCCTTGTAAAACCTCTAAGGTTATCCTTGAATCGTTCCTCCTGTATTCCCTAGATACAGGGCATATCAAAATACCATTTACTAATACTAGAACCATTGTCTATTTACTTCTGAAAAATTTCTCTACTGATCTTTAAAGGTTGTTGTTACTTTAGTCCTTCATTCCATACTACCCAAACTCATAATGTCCCTATTAAGGGTGAAATGCCAACCTTTATGCATTCCCCTAGGGCTCATCTTAAGTTATCGAAGTTATATCCTTAATTCTACCTTTAAAAAAATACTTACACTCTTCCATGGATAAATCAAATCATATATCCTTGATAGATTATCTTATTCAATCATTCTCACCTCGATAGTCTATGCCTAATTTCATAATAATATCCTTATCTAAAATGAGGTCAATCCATATGGCCTCCAAAAGATAACAACGGTTATCCACTTTTCTTGCCTGATTTGGTAATGATAACAGTGATGTTCTGGAAGATATTGGTCATGTTCAACGTGAACTTCTTTTTACTAAATCCTTATTTACTTTTGTTGTTTATCCCAACAGTCATCTCAATGTTGAGATAACTTCTATACTTGGTGTCTCCCTTTTTGGGCATCAAGCCACGGGTGTTACATACACTTCACATTTTTGAAGGTCACTTCCTTCATCCCATTTTCCTAAATTTTGGTTATCATGTCTCCTCAAACCATCCGTGTTTCCTTATTAATCCATTGATCTATCTCAAAGTTTCATCGAATACTCTCAACTTCAAGGGAATTAACTATATGTATCGCTTACGCCTTCAAACCTTGAATTTATCTCATGATCAATCACCATCACACTGATGATGACACCCTTCTCTATATTTATTGCAAGGGTTTCTTAGGGTTTCCCATACCTAACTCCCTTATCACTTCTCAACTCTATTTCCTTTATATCCCTTTATACTCCTTCCCTTTTTAGTCTTTTATTTTTGTTTCCATCACAACCATTACATGAACCAACACAACATATGTATTGATTTCGAACATCCCGTCATTCTGGATTCGTGTCCTCAGAATGAATCTTGACAACTTTTACAACTTAGATTCATAATTCATCATACTCGTCCGCCTTTATTTCGGCTCTAAAGCTTTTATACTATCTCCATAACCTTGGGAAGTACTTTCCCGAAAACAATTGACTGAACTTTAATCAGTTTATTATAACCTCTGGCTCCGTGCCTTCCTGGGACTTTCACAAGCGGGTGGCCTCTCTCTTAGGGGGGTAAGTGACAAAAATAGTATTTTGTGATTCGTCAATCATTTAGAATCTCAAATGATTCCTATATTTCCTTTAACCAGACTCTTGCCTCGACTGGGTCAGCTTGTTCCTTGGAACTCTGAGAGCTTAGTGACTTAAAGGTCCTGAAAGAATTTCCCACCGCATTGTTTCCTCAGGGTGGTGTTTGGGAATAAAAGTATAATTTTTATTTAGGCAGGTCCATGAATTGCCCCATAGGAGTACCATCCCGGTTCTCCCTATCTTGCTCAACTTCTGTTTTCTCAGTATGAAATGTTTCATCCTTCTCCCATAATCAGGGTTATCTTATACGTAAAAATCCTTGTTTTCCATTTCATTATGTTATGGGTTCTCTCTTTCTTGATGGCGACCTCCCTGACTATCACATTCAGGGTTTGCCCTAAATCTTATTCCTCGAACTATGGATTTCATCTAAGATCCAGTCCTTAAGCTCTTAAACGTTTGGAACCTAAATTCTGTAGGAATACCTCATTATTCCCTTATCATCTTTCTTGGTATTAATCTCTTCTCCAGTCATTGACTCTCTACCTTCATTCAACACTTTTTCTTGGCACAATATGATCTTTTTCGATAATTCGGGCTGCATTGCAATCTCAAACAGCTTTTCGGTACCGGCTCCGGTTACCTTCACTTCTATTTCCATTTTCTTAAAATCTCTTATCAACTCTCCCAAAGACATTTTCATCTTGAGTCTCTCTTTTATACTAAGGGCATTAGCCACCATTTTGGATTTCCATAAATGATAAAGAATCTCATAATCGTAATCCTTGATTAGCTCTAACCACCTCCTCTGGTGCATGTTGAGCTCTTCCTGCGTGATGTACTAGAGCACTTATGGCTTATGTAAATCTTGCACTTCTCTCCATACGAGTAGTGCCTCCAATCTTTAGGGAAAACTATTGCCACGAGCCCAAGCTCATGGGTGGGGATATCGAATTTTATATTCCATTAATTGTCTTGATGCGTACGCGATTACCTTATTGTGCTGTATAAGAAGCACCCTAATTCCTTATGCGAAGCGTCACTACACATCACACAATCTCCTTTTCCATCTGGCAACGCCATCATAGGGGTCGTCACCAACCTTTGCTTCAGTTCTTAAAAGTTGTTCTCGTATTTCTCTGTCCATTCGAACTTCTCAGTCTTACAGTAAGCCGCGTTAAAGGGGCTACTACCTTTACAAACTTGAACGAACCTCAGGTAGTGACCGGCCAATCCTACCTCTGGTAGTCACTCTAACCATGGTTATCAATTCCTCAGCGGCCATCTCTTCAGACTTGTTAGGATCCTTCACGAGATCCTTCTCAGCAATAATCCCTTCTGGGACAACATCCTCAACCGCTACATCCTCAATATTAACATCATCCGGTCCCGCGTTAGGACGCTCATCAGATCCACAATCTGATCTCCAATAAGTAATAAAACATTATCGCGGTGTTGCTCCTCAACCTCAGGGTTCGGAGTCCCGCTACCATATACGATAACGAACTACGCTTCTATCACGATATTTATAAGGGTTCCCATATGGGTTTTAACTGTCAGTACTACGTCAGGTAGTCCGACTATAAACTTGGCAAGAGTTCTTATTATCTTAGTGAACTTATCATTTTAACGTCATATCATCACTGAGGTTTATAACGCTTTGCTCTAATACCATTTCTGTAACACCCCCAAATCTGGGGTCGGGGATTCGGGTTGTCACGAGTTCCATTTCCCTTATCAATACTTAATCTTAACAGTCAACCAACTACTGCGTACTGTGACCCCACAATATACACACACACCACAAGTTATAGTCTCAGAGATGAATACCAAAAATAACACAAGTCATTTTATTCCACAATTATAAGTCATTACATCTCAAAAGGGTTTCTGAATAAATTTACATATTCTTTGCCATTATTACAATTCATAATATACATAACTATGGTACATCAATAGTTGAAAACCTAGCCTATTGGTACTTCTTACCTCAGCTACGGCGGCATCAACGCCTACAGGAAACTGCGGAACGTTTCCTATCCGCTCACGAATTGGGAGCTTGATCTTGTTCATCTTGTCTATCTATTGTTGTGTGATGAAAGAAGAAAGCAAGGGTGAGCAACAAGCCCACCGAAATAATATGTATATTAATTAACAATATATGAGCATTCTCATAGTACTCATGAAAGTCTTGGTCAAGAAGAAATGAACCAAGTTGATATCTTAACATGACAAGTCGCAAAATATTCAGTATATATATACATATATACTTTTCACAATCTTAGAAATCCTCTTACATGTATAATATACACAGAGTTCCAGTTTATAACTGTATAAAAATATCGTTGCAAGGTGATCTCATATATCTAACCTTGTCCGAACGTTTTTCTGAAAATCTTTGATATGCATAAGATAATCATTTACTAGATATAAGTTTAAAAGATGAAGTAATAAGATACTCCAATATACTTATATCTTTTCCGAATACTACTTGAACTACCACCGTTCAAGTTATAATTAGTTTCAAAAGTTAATCACACTGATGAAACTACAAGATAAGACTTAAATAGATTCAATCTTTGAAATATCATTTGAAAGAAATAAAGTTACGAGATACTTCATTAAGTACCGATATATATATACACCTATATATATATATTTCATACACTCCTTGAAAACCTCTGTTATGAAAATTATAAACAGAGTTGCAATATCCAATAAATTTGGAAAGGAGAAAACCTTAGCATAAACCTGATATCTTGCTGATCAGGCAAAGATACCAATAAGTAACCTTTTCTACTAGTAGATGGACGAATTCCCCACTGGTCATCACCCTGGCCGCAATAGGACCTTATGTTGGACTGCCACTCAGCCACTTACGCATTTGATGGACGCCCACTGAGCCCATGTTGCTTATGCCGACTCAATAGATGGACTTACTTCCCGAACGTTGGGTAAGTAATCAATTCATTTATCAAAACAGCAACCTCGTTGCGAATATAAAATACACCACAGAGCCGGATCCCTTGGGTTTTGAGCGAGTATTTAAATCCCCTTTGAAAGAAAGACCTTAAATATAAAAATGAGTTTTGGGATCCGCTTTAACATTTAAAATCATTTTGAAGACTCGAAAACATTTTTAAGAATGTTTGGAGTAATGCTGATTTAATGAAATAAATCAGTCCCGATATATTAGAAAATATCTGAATATTATTATTTAAATAATATTCTCATAAGGATAATCTCTATATAAATAATTTGAAGTAGAAGTTTAAAAACTCATACTTGAAATGAATAATAAATAACCAAAGATATACTTATACGAAAGTACGATCTTTATTTGAATAATCAAAAAAAAGTTTGATTATCGAAACATTATTCTTTAATAAAATAAAGAATATTATTTAATAAAAGAAGCGGAGTCATAAGTCCTCGAATGAATATTCCAAATAATATTCATTAAATAAAATAAACGGAGTCATAAGTCATCGAATGAATATTCAAACTAATATTCATTAATTAAAATAAAGTTATCGAATAAACCTTATTCGATTAATGGTTTTGAGAACTATTCATATATATATATATATATTATACTCGGAAACATCGACTCCCGGTTTAGAAAAATGTTCACCTTTGGGTCCCCTATACTAAGGGTATACGCAACTACTACTTATCTCTAGCATAGGTATTATGCAACTTATAAGCAATTGAATCAACAATTAGATATCAAGATTACGAAACAGACATGCATATATACCATATTACATGCTCTAATATATTGCAAGATTTGCTAATAACAATCATGCACTTATCACAAGATAATGCATATACATATATTTACATCACAACAACAGTATAAGGGGTAGAAAACTTGCCTGAGTGCTCCCGGATAGACTTAAGCTTAGAGTGGGTCCGATAACCTATGAACAATAACATAAGTCGGAATTAAACTCCGGTCGCTTAAGAAACTAGACTTCAACCAATTGAACCCTAACGTTCGCTTATGGTCACTTCTACGCTTAACGAATCACATAAGTCATTCGAGTACCCTCGGCTCTACCATTTTTAATAAATTAACCATTAAGAGTTTTAAGGCGATTCTTTCGTGAGTACCCTACCAACTGTCTAACCCACTTTACATAATTGTTTCATAATCCAATTAGTCATTTAAGGGCCTTAACCAATGTTTCAAAGTAAGGCGAGGGGTAATGGTTCGTTCGCGAAACGCCGTAACTTAAAACAGTCGTTTCTCCTAAACCGTACATCGGATTTAAGCGAACCACATATCAAAACGAAGCCCGTAACATGAAATATCTAATCATGGAAATGGTCAAAACCTAACAGTGAGTTCACGGGTCCTGATGTTAAGAACAAAAGCAATCTAAGGTAAATCGGGCATTACGACGGCTATGTTTACGCGATTACCAAATGTGTACAACTCTAAATCAATCCACAATCAATCCCACAATCATTACTACAACCAAACTCCATCCATACTCTACTACAACAGCCCCAACATCTCAAAATTTCCAATTTATACTACTCTCAATCATGAACTAAAAGCTTATACTTAAGTTTCATTAACTATAAACAAGATTCCATCATCCAAATCCCTACAAACCCAACCAAACTTTAAACACACAAGCATCATGCTTCTCATGAACTATATTAATCAAAACCACTCCTAAATATTCAAAGTAAAACTATGGTTTGAAGTTTTATACCTTCCTTGAAGCTTTTAATCCATGAAAGATCCTTGGAATGCCCATGGAAGCCTTTATCTATGCTTAAGCTACCTTGACCTTACAAATAAAATCAAGAATCAAAAATTTGTTCTTGAAAGTTACTATTCACCCTAAACTAAAATGATTTGTTTGAGATAGAAAACCTTTTATTCAAGCACTCAAACTACTTGCTCTTCTTAGTTATGAAATATAGGATCCAAAGAAACAAATCTCTTGAATTATGATTGAGTGGAGCTTGGGTTTGGAAATTTTTCTTCTTGTTTTTCTTCAAAAAACCGTGAGCAAGGAGATGGGGGGAAGAGAAATGAATGTGTTTGCTTGGTTGCTTTGTTTTTGTTGTTAATTAACCTTTTACCATGGTAAAATTTGTGTGGATTATAATCAACCAACAATTCCTTCCCATTGTGTCATGCTTATGTCATCCTCTTATGTCATCTTCCCACACTTGTCTTCTTCTTGTTGGTGTGATGACATCATCATCACTAACCTCTTTGATTAACTCCTAATTACTTGGTTAATGATCGCTGATCTGTTATACGGTTCGCTTAACTTTCGTTTTCGTTTATCGTTTGAGGGATCATACTCGGGATCTTATTACTTGGGTTCCCCTAACCTTTCTCAATACATTATATTCCTTTTATGATCCTCTCTTATAATCCTTGAATTTAAATCCTTTTTATCCTGTTACCTTATACTCAATTCTTTCGGTATCTGGTGGATTTTCGGGAAAAATCAAAGTGTTCGAATTTGGATTCTGACGATCTTTACATACACTTATATACCATATAGAGTACTAATAAGATCTCAGAATAACAATAAAAGAACCCCTACAAAGTGTGGTATGAAAAGTTTTCTTATTCAGCATAATCAGCAAAATCACTATTCATAAGGGTTACAAAAAGTCCAAAATTTTGGGGCTATTACACTTATATCCTCAAGCTCTCTTATATTTTCGCTTTACTCAGACAACTAGTGACTCTAGTTTGTTTGTATTCCAACAAGGATGCTATATAGTTATTATGCTTATGTCTGTGGATGATATGGTGCTTACTAGTAGTGACTCTACTCTAATGTAAAGGGTATTTGATTTCCTGGCTACCAAGTTTAAAATCAAAGACCTTGGGCCTCTTAAATACTTCTTAGGTATTGAAGTTGCCAGGTCTGCTTGTGGTATATATCTTAACCAATGAAAGTATTTTATGGACATTCTGACTGATATGGGCATGTTGGATACTAAACCAACTGTGTTACCTATGGAACAAAATCACATTCTTGCTCTTGTAATGAAGTCTCCTCTGTTTCATGATGTATCTCGATAGAGGCATCTTGTTGGCCGTCTCATCTACCTCACTATTACTATACCTGACTTGGCATATCCTGTGCATATCCTTTCTCAATTTATGCATCAACCAAAGGTAGCTCACTGGCAGGCTGCTCTAAAGGTGGTTCGCTATATTAAGCACACATGTGGGCAGGGAATATTGCTTTCCTCCTCTTTAGTTTTTACTCTTAATACATATACTGATGCTGATTGGGGTTCCTGTAAAGACTCCAGGAACTGGTTTTTGCCTTACTTTGAGAGATTCACTAGTATTCTAGAAGTGTAAAAAGCAAAACATTGTCTCTAGGTCCTTTGCAGAATCTGAATATCGTGTCATGACCGATACGTGTTGTGAAATCACTTGGCTAGTCTCTCTTCTTAAAGAACTTCATGCTCCTCAGGTTACTCCAGCCACCCTCTACTGTGATAACAAGAGTGCTTTATATATTGCTTCTAATCTAGTCTTTCACGAACGTACCAAACATATTGAGATTGACTGTCACTTAGTGCGACACAAGCTCAAGGAGGGATTGATTGTCACTAGTCATTTACCTTCTCTTGAACATCCAGCTGACTTGTTTACTAAATCCATGTCTTCCACTCATCTCATTCAACTCCTTTCTAAGTTAGGAGTTTGTAATTTCTTCCATACTCCTAACTTTAGGGGGGCTTTTAGAGATACAAGTCCATCTGATACTAAGCAAGACAATGAAGGTCAATTCCAGCTAGATGATAGCTCAGGTCAATGCCAGCTAGATGACAGCTCAGGAGAATTAGTTAGTTAGTTAAGTCAGAGTCAATGTATAAATATAGTGCATGAGACAAACTATGAGAACAACAAGTTATGTAACTATACATTTACTCTTCTTCTTCATTATTCATATCATCTTCCTTATTGCTTACACACATATACATATATTTATATTTTTAACACAACCACATCTTTGTAAATCACTGCCGACTTAAACCTTGAACCAATTTCAACTTTGTTAAACCCATTACTTGCAGAAATAACCATCACATATTTAAAAGAGGGATTCTAGACAATCTTATACTCCAATGAATACAAAATATACCCTCCATTGTTATCAATTGTTTTCACCCTACTTTTGTGCCATAAGTCCAAATCAGACTGATATGGTCTAGCCAATACTAACTCACACGATTTCACATCAAAATTATCAAAAACTGTATTATGTTTGTACCTCAAGCTTGCAATGTCAATCACAAAATTTTCACTTACAGTACTAACAACTATTGGGTTATTCCAAATAATATTATTTGTTGCGACATAATTTTGTAGAGGTAATTTAATTTCATTAACCACCTCCCTCAAATTAAAGTGCTTGGGATATTTGCAATCTACCACAATATTATAATTTTGAGGACTCGTCATGCATAATAATTGAATCAAGCTCTGATGATGTGAATCATCCACCGATTTATGAGTAACCAAGTATAAGTTTAGAACGCTTTCAGCAAGATGTTCATCATCGTTATTGTTCTAATTTTTATAAATATCATCAATGTTTTCTTTGTTGTGCTCCTGTACATCCTCATCATTGCTTTCTTTGTTGACATCATCAACTCTTAACGAATCTATAAACATACAATTTTCCGAACTTATTATCTCGTACCATTCTTCAACTATATCCACATCTTTTAAATCTTCCTAAGGAAATTCAGTATTAAAATAACCAAGCTTTTTTTCATATATCGCGTCCAACAAACTATCATGTTTTGGTTGAGAACATTCATCAAACACATTATTGACATGACATGGTTCATGATATTGAGCCGAATTATTCTATTATTTACGATCAATATATTTTTTGGACTTATATCCCTCCGGTAAAAATTTCTCCATCATCAATTCTTTCATCCTCCGCCATGTTCTAGGGTCTTTTCATTTATTTATCTATCTGTATAGCAAGGTTATCCCACCATATAGAAGTAACTCTCTTTAATCGAGCTGCCACCATCTTAACTATCTTATTTTCAAGAACATCCGTAACATCAAAGAATTTATCAACATCAATATACTAATTTTTAAATTAAACAACTACAAGAGACCCATAAAATAACGGTAAATCAGCTTCTTCTGTATAATCATTATTATTTTACTAATTGCCTGTATTTTTTTTCGAGCTAGAATTCTCACCAACATGATATTTGTCATTTTAAGAAACTCGATTCCGATTTTCTTTTTCACCTCTATGTTGCTTGTTATTAATTTTCACTTGATTCGGCGACGTATTCATTTGATATGTGAAAACCTTCAGAACCGCGGTTAAAGCCGCCGTAACCTCTCGAATATTTTCTTTGGTAATTGATTTTCCCATAATAAGTTAGGTAACGAAAAATAGGATATAGCCTGCTCTAATACCATCTAATGCAACACGGAAACATAGGATAAGCAAGCGCTAATCCTCACAAGGACTCGTACATGAGAAATCCTTAAAAACCTTGAATCCATAAGGCAAATTTTGAATGCACGAGAGTTTTCTTGAGTCATTCTTGAATCCACAACAAAGATAAGAGAAAAATTCTTATGGATTTAATTTCAATAAAAGATTATTCACATGTTACATCATAAGATAGTTTATATAGGAATAGAAAATCTTAAAATGAAATAAAAATAAATCCTAGTTAAAATAAAATATTACTTATTAAGCGGCATGATCATGCAATATTTAGCATGATCATTCAGATTTTCTAACTGTCCAAAGAATGCTACGGGTAATTTGGCATGATCCTGCCATCCGACAACGTGATCATGCCATTCGAAATCGTAATCATGCCTTCATTTTGCTCAATAGCGTGATCATACCATTTTTTCGATTCATCACACCATCGTTTAACACTGAAATCCTCCTACATCATAATACTATTGGTGTTAGATACTAATATAAAATTTAGGAATCTCGCTCGTAATGTACTCTTCGATCCATAAATGGGTTTTTTAGTGAGGGAGAGTGTTAAATAATAATATAAGATTTGAAAAGGATCTTAGTCTAACACTATCTTACTCTAACACCTTATATAAGATCATGAAAAGGTATTTTTCTCATATTTTCATGTTTTAGAGTGATCGATTTCTTGACAATTTATCAATGTAAGAAATAAATTATTATTAATCAATTAAATCAACTGAAATTTTAAAAGAGTTGCATAGCATAGAAATTCTATGTATCTCGTGGATCACAATTTATATCTAAACATTTTCATATCTCGTGCATCACAAAATTACCAGTTGTATTTTTTAAAGGCAATTTTTGGTAATAGTGCAACTAATGATGACCCTAAAATCTCCCAAGATTATATTTATGTTTCGCGTGTTATTTGTTCATTATAATATTCTTGCGGCATGGTCTAAAACTTGTTTGATTTTAGTTATAGCTGTTAGAATTAGCAGCATTTGTAGAAGATGCTTTATCAAATCATATTTCTGATTAACAATGTATCACGGATCAATGTAAGTTGATTACTATAGATCACTCTTATTGAATCATACTACTATCTACCGATTACAATCTACTACTCACTACATACAAGTTTGTACTCTCATTTTTACTAACTAACTCAGTGAGCAGCAACAGGTGCTTTTATAGAGGCTTCAGGTTGGCTTTAGGTTGATTAGGTATGATGCAGTTAGTTATAACTAAGTGAGTTGGCACTTAGTGACATCATGTGTGTTGTCACTTGGATCCTGATTCTCCTGATTCTGCATAGTCGTAACAATAGCTTTAGCATATCATGCCAAACATGTTATTAGAAGTATGTTTAATTCTGTTCATTGCTTTTGCAGATTTTCTATCATTGGAATTTTGCAAGCAATGCCTAATTGATGTGAAGTTTACCAGATATAGAGTTAGTTTTATGTCTTTTACAGACTGGTGATCTGAGTTCACCACATGATATTTGGTTTCTTGTCTCATGTATTTTGGTTAAATCTGATCGGACAATAGATACAGATGGTATATAAGGAAACAAGCCAGAGCGCAAGTGACCGAATGCATATGCATGATAACTATCTTTTCCGGCTATTCTCTGTCGGTCAGAAATGTCGTGTGGTGTTCATCTTCTGATGAAGTTCTTTAAATATGCACCACAGAATTCAGTGGAAAGGTTGGTGACATTTTTTGACAACGCGGCCTTCCAATTCCAGTATGTGGACACCAAGAATCAACGACTCTTCTGCAACATTATCAAAAATGTTTTAAAATGCAAGCTTCTCCATCTTCGAATGAAATTATATGAGCCAAATTACTGTCGGCTGATTACCTGATATATATGTAACAGGTAATTAATTTATATAATTTATAAAAGAGAGTACACAAACACCATTCTTGTTACGAATTAAACAGGTCTTTCAAATGGATTCTATGATGCAAACTACAACTAATTCACATGAAGATGAAGAAGCTTTCTTGTTAGCAATGCAACTCGCAACTGCTTCAGTACTGCCCATGGTTCTGAAAGCATCCATTGAGCTCGACCTTTTGGAGATCATAGCTAAAGCTGGCCCCGACGCCTATGTTACTCCAAATGAGCTAGCCTCTATGCTGCCCACTTCAAACTTGGATGCACCGGTTATGATTAGCGAATGTTTGCAAATTTTTGACAAAAAATGCAGATGGAGTCTCCATGGAACCTCTTACGCTCCTAATTATGGATAAGATTATGATGGAAAGCTGGTATCGTATTTATTAGAATATAATATGAAATCCAACTGAATCTTATATTAAAATTTAACAGTATTCTCTACTCTATTACAAGAAAAATACAAACTTCGGCAAAGTCATGAACTTAACACGATGCTAATTATCACAGGTACTACATGAAAGATGCGGTTGTTGATGGCGGACTTCCATTTGACAAGGCCTTTGGAATAAAAATATCTGTTTTAATTTACTTATAATTTACCTTGCCATCTTCGTAGTCAATCTGATAAACCAGGGAATGTTACTCCGAAAATAACACTTGAAAGTACTCCAATTGCTAATTCACCAACAATTTTAAACATTCTTTTACGTCGTGACATCTTCATGTTTGAACCAACTATTTGATGCTGCTGCTGATGATGATCATCATCATCATCATCATGTTTTGCGCAATTTTGCATCTTATTTGGTGATGCGACATGATGATCTTGGTTTTCGTTACCTTGAGGTGTCCCGACGACATCGGGGTTGTTTATCTCATTATGTGCGTGCGGCTTGCAATTTCCACAACCAGAAGGGTTGTAATGTGTACTGTTATACATGCTAAATGCAGGATTATACATGTTATATGCTTGCACATAGCCAGGTTGATGATGATGATGATATACAGGATTATATAGATGTGCTTGAGCATTTACAAAGCCAAAGTTGTACATGTTATGATATGGATAAGAATAAACAGGAGCACACCACCACCGTGATGTGGTGGTTGTGGCAAATATGGATAAGAATAGCCAGGAGGCGCCCAACCACCACCGTGAAGTGGTGGTTGTTGCAAATATGGATAAGAATAGCCAGGAGGCACCCAACAACCACCGTGAAATGGTGGCTGTGGCGGGGTTTGTAGTGTGTATGGCGGTGAGAATTGAATATTTCTAGTGGTAGTTGAAGATACCACTACTAGCGCACAATCCAAATGAATATCAAAGCCAACACATTCCCCACACCTATAGCGCCAAGTTTTACAGATACCTTTACATACGCAACAAGGAGCATCGATTATTGGCTTCTGTAGCACCAAAGGGTGGTCAGCACGAAGCCCATGCCTCAAGTTTTGAGGCAATTTAGTACATACTGGATATAGATCAAAATCGCAATCTTTGCACCGATAGAAATGACCCTCAATGTCGTCTTCGCATACATCACAGGTACGAATATTTTTCCACATGCCATGTGCCTTACGGACCACTAGACTTAAGCCGTGGAGAGGATGCATAAAGGTAGAGAGTTGTAATAGGTTGTGACCCGGATGTGTCAAGTGCTCTGTAATCTCTATTATGCTAGTGCTCATGTTAATTTTTTATAAATGAAAACTGAGGATATGAATTTAGATCGACATTATTCATCAATGTATAGACACACACATTAAGATATAGTTGTGTTCAGTGCAGACCACTTATATTGTTTTGCATTACGTACTGCAACCGTCTAAGAAGGTCAAGGTTTAAGTGTTCCACATGGAACATTTGCCTATTAAGATATCATGGTTGTTCCGAGAAACATCGACTGGTGGCCAGATTGAATAGTCTCCTGACTATAAAACAAAAAAGAAACATTGGTTTGAAAGATTCTCCAGAAGCAATTCCAAGCCGCCTTAATAGAATAACCGGAAGATATTAACTTAGCAGATGAACTAGAATTTTCATCGCTATTCGTGTTTATAGCAGACCTCCTGTGCAAAAAATACCATGACTAATTACAGCCTCGAATTTCATGTAGCAAGTTCTTTAAACATCTTCAGTATCTAAACTTTATCAGCGATAAACTTATTCCAGAATCTATTGTCCTTTATGAGCCAAATGATACTTTAGTACTCTACAATATGTATGTGGATGTACACAATATGTTCAACTTCACTCCTTTATTCTTGGCTCAATCAGTTGTCACTGATATTTACTGTTGCTTCCCTTCAAGCTCCCAAAAAACTTGGTGATTACTTTCCGGGGTAATAGTCCTATATATTTTTTGCGTGTCATCTTATTAAAGTTTGTTGATATTGAAGAGTATAAGATGACCTTCTTTTGACACCTTAAGGTTTCAGAGTGACCTAACATATACGGTCTTAATATGGCATCAGAGCTCTGTATATATAGGTAGGGGTTTGGAGTTCCATTCCTACGATGTAATCGTCCTTCACCCTGATATTAAGTTAAGTGCATGCAAAAAAATGTGCATAAATTTATTGGCTTCTGTAGATTTCCTCCTGGAAAAAATTTGTATACTGCCATATAAGCCACTCATGATTAAGCAAGTACTGTTATTGGCGGCTTAGTCTGTCTGATTTAGGTGTAACTACTTCAGAAGATAAAAAATCTGCTATTGTTATGGAAACGTAAAACTTATTAATTTGCTTCTAATTTTGTCGTGAATTGAATCTGATGTCCGCATATATCGACATGAACACTCGAAGGGAATACCTATCATTTCAATACAAAATCAAATTAATAATCATAATTAAACAAAGTATAAACTGTATATCATCCATCCACTTGGAAGGGGATTTTGGTAGAGTGAGATTATGTAGATCTTAATGGAGTTCAGAGGCGAAAACAGGAATATAGTTTAGGGGGACCGCATCAAATTATTTCATATTTTTACAAAAGTTTACACTAAATTTTGGTAAATTTTGACAGTTGGTAGGGACCGAGGCTCACTATAGTCCCCTTAGTTCCGCCCCTGATGGAGGTTTTAAAATGACGGAAATTTTGGAAGCTAGAACCATCTTACTATGCTCTAGATACCGAGTACATTACTAAACCACATTTCGATCTCCAATACTGCTTTCATTCATTGAGGCACCACTAGTGGGAAACCCTCTGCCAGTTGTCACAGTCGCAGGAGGATCTAGTCGATTACTACTTCGAAGACCATGTAGGTTCAGATAGATATGTGTAACTACACAGATGATCGCCAGTAAAATAAAAAGAATTAAAAGCAATAGACGTCATAGAACTCGAAGGTCCATTGGTTAATATGTTCTGGAACTAGTAACCTGCGGTACACTAGTTCAAGCACAGTGAGGACTGGTGAGGAGATGAATGTGAGAATAAGATTGCCTCTATTTGTAAACTAAAAGTAAATATGAAGAATTCTTTTTTCCTGTTTAGGCATTAGATAACATGTGTTCATGGGAGTTGAATATGTGAATACAATCTGTGATTAATACATACAATTAAAATAGTGTGTGCGAATAACAGTGTGCGAGTATAACTGTGTAAACTAGAAAAATAAACGAAAGAGATAAGGATATGAGAGGATTCTCGAGTCCAGTTGAAAGGAACTGTCTCCTTAAAGCTATTTCGCCTCTCACCGTATGTGCGAGTCGATAGCCTCCCAGGATAAAACGAGTTACTAGTATAATCGATAGATCTAATATACTCTCAGCGAACTTGAACTAAGCCCGAGAACTATCACCGGAATATTGGAAAAGTTTAAGACTAAAGTGACCGAGAATGAAAGAGATGACTCTTATTTCCTCGACTTAATAAAACTGATGCCCTAAGACTCTATTTATAAAGAGAGGCTTGAAAGGACTTGTTTATCTTTTCGATGTGGTACATGGTATTTATAAGAAAAACTAAGGAATAGGTTTGTGCTACTCTCGATGCGGTACATAACCACTTTTCATATTAAAAGGTAAAACTTTGGAACATCAGTTCTCATTCACCTTTTACTCATTTTGAGCGTGTGAATATGGGTTGGAATCCCCTCGAAGAGGAGAATATGTTCCAATAAATACACACCACTAACACATAATGTGTCTCATTCATATAAAGTCTCAAAATGATTCACAACTTAGTCTAAAATACTAAGTTTGTCCAACAATCCCCCACAAATGAGACTGATGATCCAGTAGCACGCACCACATAGACAGACAGACGCGGAGCTTGACTTGGTGATAGTTCCGGCGGTCAGATATAGCAATGCTCCTTGAACCTTCGCTCGAATAAGTATATCGACTTTACTAGTAGACAGTATGACGCGATGTCCTTGAATTGTTCGACCGTTTGTGTAAACGATTACATACTCATCACTATATCTTTCCTGATTCATTCAGTTTTCATGATTATGTCTATTTTGGCCATGGAACATCGTCCTGGTTCTGCAGGAGTTTTTAAAGCATTGTGCCTCGCAATTCTCCTTTGAAGCGGCCCCACTTCTCTCCCACATAGGTGATCTTTATCTTATAGAGTAACCCGCATTTACTCAACTAAATTCCATGCGTTCACTCCTGAACTCCATGTATTCATCAAAGATCATTAAAAGCTCAAAGCTTAACCTCGTACCTTACGGGTCTCACTGTTTCCTCATCATAGGAATAGGCCAGTGGTTACCCCCACAGTGATTTGGTCATCATGATTTAGTTGTCCCATTGAACCAAGTTCTTGGGATCTCCAGTCAGCAATGGTTGGGTGTCCACCATGATGCCGTTAAGAAATAGGCTTAAGCCCCATCCCTCTCAATGATTTCTCAACCACTTCTTTTGATAACCCTTTGGTCAGTGGATCCGCGATATTATCTTTTGACGGTATATAGTCAATAGTGATAATTCCGGTTGAGATCAATTGTCTAATGGAACTGTGTCATCGTCGTATATGACGAGACTTTCCATTATACATCGTGCTCTGTGCTCTGCCAATAGCGGATTGACTATCACAGTGAATCTCTATTGCAGTTACAGGCTTTGGCCATCTTGGAATATCCTCCAGAAACTGACGTAGATATTCAGCCTCTTCGGCGCATTTATCTAGTGCCACAAACTCAGCTTCCATCGTGGAATGAGTTATCACCGTTTGTTTTGAGGATTTCCATGATATTGCTGCTCCAGCTAATGTAAACACATAGCCACTCGTAGACTTATGTGCTTTCTTGCTAGATATGCAATTTGCGTCAGTATATCCTTCTAATACTGCTGGGTATCTGCCATAGTGCAGTCCATAGTCTCGAGTTCCCCCCAAGTACCTTAGTACCCTTATGATCGCTTTCCAGTGATCAGCTCCCGGATTACTCGTAAACCTACTCAACTTGCTAATTGAGTATGCAATGTCTGGTCTTGTACAGCTCATGAGGTACATCTGACTACCAATTATCCTCGAGTATTCCAATTGGGAAACAGCTACACCTTTGGTCTTGGATAGGTGCAAAGTCATATCCACAGGTGTCCTAGCTTTCTCAAAGTCATCCTTAAGAAACTTCTCAAGGTTCTTATCAACATAATGTGGTTGACTTAATGTGAGACCCTCTGATGTTCTAGAAATTTGAATTCCCAGAATTACATTTGCTAGTCCCATGTCTTTCTTGTCGAATCTTGATTTCAACATATCCTTGGTAGATTTGATCACTTTATCATTGCTTCCGGCAATAAGTAGATCATCTACATATAGTGTCATCATGACATAGCCACTCTCGTTATCCTTGTAATAGGCACAACTATCACATTCATTAATTTAGAAGCCAATGGCCAGCAAGACCTCATCAAATTTTTCATGCCATTTCATAGGCGCTTGCTTCAAACCATACAATGATTTCACTAATCTACAGACTTTTCTTTCTTGTCCTGGGACAACAAACCCTTCGGGTTGTTCCATATAGATTTCCTCATCTATGTCTCCATTTAGGAAAGCTCTTTTCACATCCATTTGATGTACAGTTAGATTACACATTGCAGCAATAGCAAACATCATCCTTATGGACGTTATTCTCATTACAGGAGAGTATGTATCAAAGTAATCAAGGCCTTTTTGTTGCTTGTATCCTTTAATCACAAGTCTGGCCTTATACTTATCAATAGTGCCATCAGTTTTCAACTTCTTCTTAAAAACCCACTTGCTACCTAATGGTTTGCAACCAGTTGGTAAGTCCACTAATTCCCAAGTATGATTATGTATAATTGAATCAACTTCATTCTTGATGGCCTCTTTCCACATAGGCCCATCAGGTGAGGTAACTGCCTCCTTATAGGTTTTTGGGTCACCTTCTTCGAGCAAATAGGTCATACAATCAGACCCATAGGATTTCTCCGTTCGTTGTCTTTTTCTCCTTCTCACTACCCCCACATTTTCGTCTTCACTTTCGTCACTCTCAATATCATCATCTACAGACTAATGAGATCATTTAGATGTCGTAGGTTGTTGGTTTCATGGATTACAGGGAAACATCATCTCAAAGAATGAGGCATTCCTTGATTTCATAATGGTATTCTTTTGAATATCTGGAATCTTGGATTCATGAACAAGAAACCGATACGCGGTACTGTGTGGAGGATATCCGATGAAGATACAATCCACAGTCTTAGGACCTATCTTCACCTTCTTCGGTGTAGGGATCAGTACCTTTGCAAGGCACCCCCACACGTTCAGGTGTTGGTAACTTGGTTTCTTTTTCTTCCACATTTCATAAGGACTTACATCCTTACTCTTGCACATCGTAATATTTAAAATATTATTTGCGCTTAAGATTGCTTCTTCCCACATCGATTGTGGAAGCCTAGAGCTTAACAACATCACATTCATCATCTCTTTCAGAGTGCGATTCTTCCTTTCAGCCACACCATTTGACTGGGTGGAGTATGGTGCAGTGACCTCATGGATTATACCATGTTGTGAACAGAATTCCCCAAATGGTTCAACATATTCACCTCCACGATCACTTCGTATCGTTTTGATTTTCTCAGTATGTTGTGTCTCAACTTCTTCCTTATAGATTTTAAATTTATCTATAGCTTCGTCTTTGCTTTTCAACAAATATACATAGCAGTATTTTGTACAATCATCAATGAATGTAATAAATACTTGTTTCCTCCTCTTGTTGGAGCGAAATTTAAATCACATATGTCGCTATGTATTAGGTCTAACACTTTGGTGTTCCTTTCCACACGTTTAAATGATGATCTCGTTAAATTTGCCTCAACACAAGTCTCACACTTATGTTTTGAATCGATAGTAAGTTTATGTATGTATTCTTTTGCACTTAAACGTCATAAAGTGTCATAATTTACATGTCCCAATCTAGCATGCCATAAATTAGGAGACTCAAGCAAGTAAGCAGAAGAATTCTTCATTTCATTATCGTCCTTAACGGACATTACATTGAGCTTAAAAAGCCCATCGGTTAAATAACCCTTGCCTACAAACATACCACTCTTAGACAAAATAACTTTATCTGACTCTATTACAATGCGAAAGCCATGCTTACTCAACAGAGAACCAGACACAAGGTTCTTGCGAATATCAGGCACATACAGTACATTTTTCAAAGTCAGATTCTTCCTAGAGGTCATCTTCAGGATCACCGTGCCTTCACCCTCAATGGTAGAAGTTGCTGAATTCCCCATGTAGAGCTTCTCACCAGCATCGGAAGCTTTGAGGCTAGATAAAACAGCCTTGTCTGAGCAAACATGCCTAGTAGCACCAGTATCAATCCACCATTCACATGGATTAGAACCAACCACGTTCACTTCAGAGACCGTAGCACAGAGGTCTATGTCACCCATCTCCTTAGAGATATTCTCTACCATGTTTGCTTCTTTCTTCTTGTTGGGCTTCTTGGGCTTCTTGCAGTCAGAAGACCTATGACCAACTTTATCACAGTTGTAGCACTTCCCTTGAAATTTTGACTTCGAAATCCCTCCCTTGGGTGTCAGCTTTGCCCCTTTACCAGAATTAGTCTTCTTGGGCTTGGAGCTTTGAGCATGCTCCACCATATTTGCCTTCTCAGTGGCAACGTTAACTTTCTTCTCGGATCCTCTGTTGTCTTCTTCAATACGTCTAACAATAAGATCCTCCATAGACATCTCCTTTCGGTTGTGCTTAAGGTAGTTCTTGAAATCTTTCTATTAGATATATTTGATAATGTCATGTCTAATATGATTTGTGTTTAGTTTACAGATCTTACTTAAACAGGACAAATCAGTACTTAACTGAAATCAGCACTTATACTGAAGTCAGAACTTAAGTTACCAGAACTTAAGGTTCAGGAGATATTTATCAGGAGATATTTATCAGAAGATAATAGCAGGACTTAAAGGAAACTTTCAGATAATGAAGTCGGTTGATTGAAAGGAAAGAAGGTCAAGACAAACACAAGAAGAGATATGCATGAAGAAGGAATTCTATGAAGAATAGAATACTTGGAAGAAAAGATAACTGATTGATATATTTTAGGAAGCAGAATTATGTTCCATATCAATTAGCGATTATCTTGTAACTGTGTAATATATAAACACAGACATAGGGTTTACACTATAAGTGTTATCATTATTGAGAATATTATTCATTGTAACCCTAGCAGCTCTCGTGATATTTGTTCATCACCGAGAGAGGACAATTCTACATTGTAACAGAGTTTAATAAAGTTTGTTTTCTGTTATTTGTGTTCTTTGAATTCGAATTGATTGTGCTACACACTGTATTCAACCCCCTTCTACAGTGTGTGTGACCTAACAAGTGGTATCAGAGCCTATCTGTTAACACACAAACAGTTTAAGATCCAAAAACTATCATGTCTG
Organism: Apium graveolens; assembly: GCF_009905375.1. Lineage (NCBI taxonomy): Eukaryota > Viridiplantae > Streptophyta > Magnoliopsida > Apiales > Apiaceae > Apium > Apium graveolens. The sequence continues at coordinate 61,525 of NW_027417933.1, read as the reverse complement.
AAGCAGAAACTCCAACCAAGCCCACCAAAACTGAAGAACCCCCAAAGACTCAAATCCATAGTCGATATGAGGCTATTAGAGTTCCCATACTGAAACCATCTGAATATCCCATATGGAAGGTGAGGATGACTATGTTTCTGGAAGCTACAGATCCAGAATATCTTGACAGAATCAATGAAGGACCTCACAAGCCAATAAAACTCGATGTTGTAGTTGCAGGTGAAGCAGCAAAGTCTGTACCAAAGGAGATGAGTGATTACACTGCTGAAGATATCGCATCAATTGATAAGGATGCTAAGGTACAACACTTGCTGCATAGTGCCATTGATAATGTAATGTCAAACAGGGTAATTAACTGCAAGACTGCAAAGGAGATATAGGATGCCTTGGAGACAAGATGCCAGGGAACTGATTCGATTAAAAAGAACAGGAAGACTATACTCACTCAAGAGTATGAACACTTTGACACAAAGCCTAATGAGTCATTGACTGATTTATATGACAGATTTGTCAAACTCTTGAATGATTTGTCACTAGTTGATAAGGAGTATGATCTTGAAGATTCAAACCTTAAATTCCTGTTAGCTCTTCCTGAAAGTTGGGATTTGAAGGCCACAATTATAAGAGATAACTATAACCTTGAAGAAACAACTCTTGATGAAATTTATGGGATGTTCAAGACTCATGAACTTGAGATGGAACAGAGAAGTAAGAGGAAAGGAGGAAAGTCAAGGACAGTTGCTCTTAAGGCTGAGGAAGAATCTCCCAAAGCAGCCACCTCAAGGAAAGGCAAGGGAAAAGCGCTCATCACAAAGTCTGATACTGACTCATCAAGTTCTGATAGTGATGATGACTCAGAAACTGAAAGCTTGCCTGAGATGGATGTTGATGAAGAGATGATGAAGCTGTGTGCTCTTATGGTGAAAGAAATCACAAGGATTGCATACAGAAAGTTCAGGAAGGGAAATAAGTTTTCCAGGAAAGGTGCAAGTTCTGATAAGAAGAATTTCAGAAAATCAGAAGGCAAAGGAGGGAAGTCTGACAGAGGAGATTACACAAATGTCAAATGCTACAACTGTGGTGAGAAAGGCCACATATCTCCTGATTGCAAGAAATTAAAGAGTGACAAAGGAAAGGCTCTTGTCACAAAGAAGAAAAGCTGGACATACCCTTCAGATTCTGAAAGTGAGGTCAACTATGCCTTGATGGCAAATGCTGATAGCAGTTCTGAAGCTGCTGAGTTAAAGGTACCTCAAACTACTTATGCCTTTCATACTGATGACATTAATGAGTTGAGAAGATATCTTAAAACCACGTTCATTAGTTATTGAGATCAAACTTTAACATGTGAAAGATTAACTTCTGAAAATCTTGCTTGTAAAAAGAGGAATGATTATTTAGAAAAAGAGTTGGTCATGTTCCATCAAACTCAGAAAGATAGAGATGATGCTTTCTATGTTAGGGATGAAGTACTTAAGATGAATGAATCTCTAAAAACTGAGTTAGAAAAAGAAAGAGAGGTTATCAGGACTTGGACTAACTCTGGAAGAACAACTCAAAATTTGTTAAGTAGTGGAAACTGGAAAGAGGGCTTAGATTATGGAGATGATAAGAATGATAATGGAACAGTAGAAATTAAGGCTATAGTTGTTAAACAAAAGCCAAAGTTAAAACTTGTTAAGTTTGTAGCTGTAAAGTCTGATACTGAGAAATCAGAAGTTAAAGAGGAATTAACTTCTGACAAACTAAAACAGGAAAAGACAACTGAAGTTAACGTAGGCTTAATGACAAAGAAGCAGCTTAAGCATAAGCTGAAAGATGTTAAGAATGTGAACAAGGTAAAGTCACCTAGGAAAAATAGGAATGGAAAGGAATGTGTGAATAAAAGCAATGATTATAAGCCTGTTCCTAATGCTCCTAGAAAAATATGCCATAATAGTGGAAGTTCTAACCATCTGGCTTCTTTTTGCAGGAAGAATAAGAATATAAACTCCTTACCTTCAAAGTCGGGAGTTAAAAGTCAATCTGTTAGATATAGGCCACAAAATCCTTGTTTTCACTGTGGTAGTTTATGGCATTCCATTTATACTTGTAAGGAATATCATAGTTTGTACTATGATTAATATCAAATAAAACCTTCTTTAAAGAAAGTTAGCATTGTTCCTTCTAGTGTAAGTTCTGATACAAAGTCTGATAGTGTAAATGCTGATAAGAAAAATGTTAACATAAACTCTGATGATAAATCCGCTGCAAATGTTAACAAACTTAATAAGGCCAAAGGATCCAAGCAAGTCTGGGTCCTTAAAACTAATCATTAATGGTCTTTGTGATTGCAGACATATGACTGGAAATCCTAGTTCTGGACAGTGGATGTTCACGACATATGACTGGAAATAAAGCCCTGCTATCAGACTTTGTGGAGAAAGCTGGCCCAAGTGTTTATGGAGATGGCAACATTGGAAAAACACTGGGATATGGCAATATCAATCTTGGGAATGTCATCATTAAAGAAGTAGCTCTGGTCTCAGGACTTAAACACAATCTGCTGAGTGTTAGTCAAATCTGTGACAGAGGTTATCATGTGGATTTCTTTGAAGAACACTATGAAGTTGTAAGAAAATCTACAGGCAAAGTTGTTCTGAAAGGATACAGATATGGTAACATTTATGAAGCCAAGCTTTCAACAAGTAATGATGGTTCTACAATCTGTCTGTTAAGTAGAGCATCAATTGAAGAAAGCTGGAATTGGCACAAGAGACTCTCTCATTTAAATTTCAACAATATAAATGAATTAGTCAAGAAAGATCTTGTGAGAGGACTGCCAAAATCAGTATTTGCTCCTGATGGCCTTTGTGATTCATGTCAGAAGGCAAAACAAAGAAAATCTTCATTCAAGAGCAAGACTGAATCATCAATTCTTGAGCCTTATCACCTACTGCATGTAGATCTATTTGGTCTAGTGAATGTCATGTCTATTGCAAAGAAGAAATATGCTATGGTCATAGTGGATGAGTTCACCAGATACACATGGGTGTATTTCTTGCACACAAAAAGTGAAACTACATCTATCTTGATTGATCATGTCAAGCAACTGGATAAATTGGTCAAAGATTCTGTGAAGATCATAAGAAGTGATAGTGGCACTGAGTTCAAGAATTTGATCATGGAAGAGTTCTGCAAAGACCATGGAATAAAGCATGAATTTTCTGCTCCTGGAACTCCACAGCAAAATGGAGTTGTTGAAAGAAAGAATAGAACTCTTATTGAAGCTGCATGAACTATGCTTCATGAAGCAAATCTACCAACCTATTTTTGGGCTGAAGCTGTGCAGACTACTTGTTTTACTCAGAATGCAACACTCATTAACAAGCACGGAAAGACACAGTATGAGACAGTGAAGAAAAAGAAGCCAAATCTGAAGTATTTTTATGTATTTGGATGCAAGTGTTTTGTTCTTAAGACTCACCCTGAACAGCTATCTAAATTTGATTTAAAAGCTGATGAAGGAATTTTTGTTGGATATCCACTTTCCACAAAAGCCTTCAGAGTCTACAATTTAAGAACAAGGGTTGTCATGGAATCTATCAATGTCTCCTTTGATGATACGAAGATTACTGGACTTGAAGATTTCAACGATCATGATCAGTTGAGATTTGAAAATGAAGACTTAAATTCTGATACTGAAAATCCTGACAGTCTAAATCCTAATACTGTAAACTTTGATGGATTAAACTCTGATGTTATTAAAACTGTGGTGACTACACCAAAGGAAGATGCACTTGTGCAGGGGGAGCATACTGAAAAAATAACCACATCTCAAGAAGCATCAGAACATACAACTGGCTCTTCAAGTTCTAATTCATCAAGTTCTGATAAGCCAAGTTCTGATAGTTCAGATAACTTAAATTCAGAAGGATCCAACTCAGAGAGCATAGTTTCAGGGGGAGCATCAGAAAATATTGATGAAGACAACATGGATCATGGGGGAGCATCCAGTTCTAGAGAAAACCTTCCATCTGCAAGGAAATGGACTAAATCACATACACCTGATTTAATAATTGGAAATCCTGATGCAGGTGTCAGAACTAGAACAGCAACTTCAAGTGAATGTCTCTATAATTCTTTTATTTCTCAGACTGAACCAAAGAAAGTGGAAGAAACTCTTTAAGATGCTGATTGGGTGCAAGCAATGCAGGAAGAGTTAAATGAATTTGAAAGAAACAAAGTCTGGACCCTAGTGCCAAGGCCAAAGAACAGATCTGTTGTTGGTACAAAGTGGGTATTCAGAAACAAAACTGATAGTGATGGCATAATTATAAGGAATAAAGCAAGGCTGGTTGCAAAAGGATATTCTCAACATGAGGGAATTGATTATGATGAAACATTTGCACCAGTTGCTAGATTGGAAGCCATAAGGATATTTTTGGCTTATGCTGCTCACAAAAAGTTTACTGTCTTTCAAATGGATGTGAAAAGTGCTTTTCTCAATGGAGAATTGAAAAAGGAAGTATATGTTGAACAACCTCCAGGCTTTGTAGATTCCAAATTTCCAAATCATGTCTACAGGCTTGATAAAGCACTTTATGGCCTTAAGCAAGCTCCAAGAGCATGGTGTGAGACTTTAGCTCAGTTTCTTCTAGAAAGTGGATTTAACAGAGGAACTATTGACAAAACTCTGTTCTACCTCAACCATGGAAAGGACTTACTTTTGGTGCAGATATATGTTGATGATATCATTTTTGGTTCTACAAATGACATACTTTGCAAGAAGTTTGCCAAACTGATGCAGTCAAGATATCAAATGAGTATGATGGGGGAACTCAGCTATTTTCTGGGCCTTCAAGTCAAGCAGAATGAAGAAGGCACTTTTATTTGTCAAACCAAGTACACCAGAAATTTGCTGAAGAAATTTGGAATGTAAGATTGTTCAAGTGCATCCACTCCCATGACCACTGCAACAAAATTGGATAAGGATACTGGTATATCAATAGATATTACTGATTACAGAGGTATGATTGGCTCACTACTCTATCTAACTGCTAGTAGACCTGATATCATGTATGCTACATGTCTTTGTGCAAGATTTTAAGCAGATCCAAGAGAACCTCACTTAACAGCTGTGAAAAGAATTTTCAAGTATCTTAAGGGAATAGCTGATCTGGGATTGTGGTATCCTAGAGAATCAGACTTTAAACTAATAGGTTACTCAGATACAGATTTTGTAGGATGCAAAATTGACAGAAAGCTGCCAATTTCTTGGAGGCAGATTGGTTTCTTGGTTTAGCAAGAAACAAAAGTCAATTTCCACATCAACTGCAGAAGCAGAGTACATTGCTGCAGGAAGCTGTTGTGCACAGATTCTTTGGATGAAGAATCAGTTACTGGATTATGGGTTAATATATTTTAAAATCCTTATTTATTGTAATAATCAAAGTACTATTTCTATGACAGGTAATCCAATTCAACACTCAATGACAAAGCACATCAGCATTAGGTACCACTTCATAAGGGAACATGTGAATGAAGGTACAGTAGAATTGCACTTTGTTCCAACAGATCAACAACTAGCATATATCTTCACAAAACCACTGTGTGAAGCTACTTTTACAAGATTGGTAAATGAACTTGGAATGGTTTCAGGTTCTTTCTCTAAATCTGCTTAGTTTTTGTTCTGATGCATCAGACTTTATGATCAGTATTTACAAATATTACTATCTTTGTGTATTCTGTGCTTAATTGAAAATTGCTTAAGTACTGATTGTTGTCTGATGTGAATTTCTAAACTCTGATAGTGATATGAATGTTTCTGTGATTATTCAATCCAATGAGGATAACTATGCTAGATACTGACCTAGTAGTCTTTAATCTACTAAAGATCCCATGTTTGAAGTAATTGTTTATGTGGAAATCTCTTAACACAAGCAAATTCTGATACTGAGCTTCGTTGAAGTTTACTTTGTGTATCTCATTACTAAGTCACAAACTGGAATAGTGCTTCTTATCTGTTAAGTTCTGATGTTAGTAAATCTGATGTTTGTACTAAGTGCTGATAAACCTCACTAATCAAAAGAAAAAGAAAAAGAAATTAAAACAAGTACTCCTTTGAGATCTAGAGAAAAAACTGTGAAAGGGAAGACCCAAGTGCATTGCTGGTATTAAGTAATATGCATCAGAAAAGCAAAATAAATATTTTTCTTGGTGACTTTTCACACTCTATGATTACTGGAGAAATACTCTGATAATAGCATAAATTCTGATAAGCAGTCGTGACTCACTTACACTGAAAAGCCACTGTAAAATGGAATTTCAAAAGATGCATAAAATGAGCACAAAACAGTTGAGGTGGACTCATGCATGAACTCATTCTAAACTAAACTTCAGAATCATGACAGATTTTGAGCAAAGTTCTTAGTTATGCCTTATTTCTAAGATGTACTAAAGTGAATCAGACTTTAATCTTTATCTAATATTTAGCTTACTGCACACACATACACTCCATATGAATGATGAAAATTACTGTGGTGATGAATGTTCTTTTAAATGAACAGTTTAAGTGTCAATTGCATAAATTCTGAGGACAAGTTATGATGGAAGTTCTGATTATTAAGCTCTGAAGAAACGAAATCAGTATTTGTGTGAAGAATTACAGAAATAGGCATTCACTTTTTGAGTTAAGAAATCATGTTCTGATGACTGTTAAGTTCTGATATAAGTCTAAGTTCTGATATTAAACTCTGATTCTTTACTTGGCTTATTTGTGGTTAAAATCTGAAATAGTCTTATTTAAAATCAGAATATGTTTGGGTGAGATATTAACAGTCAACATAATTTGGGTTAGTGGTACACGTCTATGCACAATAATTTTTTACTTGTTTCGTGTGCGCATTAAATCATGTTTTAAACTTCCAATGGTTGTTATTATTCTCATCAGTCTAGGGAGACGAGGTAGAATTATTTCTACCTATAACCATTTAATTTTCCTTGCGTCTCTTGGCATTCTATTGGCTATATAAACCAACACCACATTCCAGCAAACACATCTCTCATATTCTCTCAAACTCATTTCGTTTTTCACTCATCACAAACAGGGTTCACTTTAACTTAGTTCTGAACTATGACACTTTTACTATCAATTTGAGATGTCCTGAATGGCAGCAGGAATGGCATGTCACTGCCATTCCTGATGATGTCTGGGACTCAGTTCCCCAAGAGGTCCTCACAGACCTCTTGTTCCTCTACATGGACTACCATCGCCATCTTGAGCGTCTGGAAGAGGAACGGAGAGAAGCTCTCCGACAGCAGGAGCATATTATTCGTCTTGCTGTTCTTTTTATTGAGAGTAGGAAGAAGAAATAATTTCTGCTATCTGTTTCTCTTCACCGTCAGCTTTGTCTGGCTTCTTAGCTTAGGACTAAAGCTGTTGATGTTAGGATTTGTAGCTTAGGACAATCTTGTACTTTTAAGCTTGTAATTTAAATTTCAAGAAATGTATTTGCTCAATATATTAATGAAATATTATATTTATGCAAGATTTTGTCTCTGAGTCGTTTGATATTCTAATAACATTTTAAATCCTGATACTAACCATATTCTGATGACCTTTTTAGCTCTGATACAAATCAAGTTCTGATTCTGACGTGGCAGTCTTTGTTTACTTGGTTTATTAATGGTCATTCTCTCATTGGTTATAATTTTACAAAATATAGGTAAGGCAGTAATAAAAAAAAATTTAAGTGGGAACAGTTTTAAAATTCAAAACAAAACTGATCAACCTTGATTAATGGGATTACTTGGTAAGTGGAACGGTTTTTCCTTGAAAAACTGCATGTGATAAGTAATGATTACTGAATACCCGTGCCCATTAATTATCTTTTACTGCTGCATGTCTGACAGGTGTCTCAACGGTTACTTTTTCTACCGCGTATAAGTAAAAGAGAGAAAAGATTGTAAAATCTTTTATTTACTTTCATATTTTATCTCTCTCTTTTTTACTTTTATTCTCTCTCATCTACTGGCGATTTTTCATACAGACATTTTCTCAAACACCTTACAGGTAATTTTCTTTCTCACGAATTCTCATGGCACCCAAGGACATAATTTTTCATGGAGCTACGTTTGTTCCTAATAACTTCTCTGCTATTCTTAGCAAGTCAGAAGCACCCTCTGAACTTCACTTCATTCAGGACTTTCTTGCTAGTTCTGATATTGGGTATGCTCTGACTGAACCCGAAGTAGTCTTTGGTACTCAAGTACTGGAGTTCTGGAGAAGCGGTGTATATGATGATGGTGGTGCTCAAGGGTCCCCAAGTATTATTTTTTCATCAGGGGAGGATGAGTATGTTGTGACATTGTCTACGGTTCGCCAAGAACTGCAGCTACCTGAGAACTGTGTTTATTCTACTGTTGACGAGCCAGTTCTTCAAAACATGATGGTCAGTCTGGGATATGAAAGGGCATTGGCAAAGCTGGGCCAATTGAAGAGATCTTTTATAAGGAGGGAATGGAGTTTCTTCTTTGATTGCATAACTAAAGCTTTTGCAAACAAATGTTCTAATTTTGATGCAATTCCCATATTCAGCCAACAAATCGGGTATGCTCTCATAAATCGAACTGATTTTGACTATACAAGTGTTGTTTTAGGTTTTATTGGGGACAGAATGCATGAAGATAGATCTACTGTTTATTTTGCTAGATTCTGTCAGCTTATTTATAGTTTCTGTTGTGATAATAAGCCCCAAAGTTATGGTGAATTAATTTCATCATTCAGAATAGCTAAAAGAGCTTTTACTGACTTATTATCTACTGATAATAAGAAAGATGTGTTAAGACCCCTCTTAATTCCTTTATCTGTCAAACAAGCCTTAATAACCTATGATCCTGTTAAGTACACTGCACTATATCCTGATGTTCAACCATCTGAACCTTATCCATCAGCTCCTACCACCTCTACTCAACCACCACAAACTTCTCAACCTCAAACTTCAGATCCTACAGTGCAGCCTTCATCTTCCAAACCTAAGAGGACTAAGAAAGTACCTCAGACACAACAGAAGAGAAGGAGATTCATTATGTGAGATGAATCAGATGCTGAGGAACAGGTTCCTGTATCAGAACCTATTGTTCAAGAAGCTGAGAAGGTTTCTTCTCAGAAAGATGTTGATATTGGGAGTTCTAGACCCCTAAAAAGGTTTAGAAAGCGTAATTCTGATGATACAGCTCCTAAAGTCTCAGTAGAAGCTAAAAGATTCAAAACATTGGCAAAAAGGCCTGAAGATTCTGGCAAAGGAATGGAAGCAGCAGCTAAGGAAGGGAATCAGGAATCTCTGATCTCACAAGACTCTGTTGAAGCTCACAATTCTCCTAGTGCTGATCCAGACCCTCATGCAACTCATCACTCTCCACTACATGAGCCAGAAACTACTCACATTCCTACACCTCCAGTATCTCCAGTAAATGCTGATACCCAGGGGCCAAGTGATGAAATTGACATTCATAACTTGGAAGTGACTCAGGTTTTGTATCTAGAAGCTTCACGAACTCAAGTCACTCCACCAACAACACCAAATCCTGATGCTGATTTTAATCCAGAATTGCCTACAACACCTTCTCTACATCTAAATACTGAAGATCAGATTTTAGGTGAGCATCAGAATATGGATGTTGATCAGAACTTAGTTGGAGATCAGCCCTTAGAGGATGATGTTGAAGCCTCTATAGCTTCTCATACTGTTCTTTTATCAGAAGATGCTGAAGCTGTTGACTCTGTAAGTTCTGATGCTGCAAATATTGATGCTACTGGTACTGCTGCTACAAAATTAGATGCTGATGCAGCTGGTCCTTCTCGACATGCACCTCTACAAGCTCCTTCAAAAGCTGAGATAGTCAAAAAATTATTATAGGGGAAGCACCAGTGCCTTGGCATGAAACTCCTAGAGGACAGGAGTGGACTAAGGAGTGAAACACAGTTACCTTTGTTGCTACTGAAAAGATTCTTGCAGATCACTTGGAAAAAGCTGATGAGATGCTAGTTAATGATGATTTCAAAACTCAGCTCAGAGTTACTGCAGTCAGTACAAGGCACCTTCAGGGTCAACACTCTGTAACTCAGGCCAAGGTGGACAAGATTCAAGAAACCTTAAATCAGCAAGATACAGTTGTCAAGCTGGACAAGAAAAGGTTTTTCAAACCTTCCTTTGACAAAATTACCAATATTGAGAAAACCCAAGAGAAGCAACAGTCTGAGATTGATGAAATTTTGAAAAATCAAGCTTCTCAGCAAACTCAACTCAATGAGATTCAATCCTCAGTGGAATTGCTTCTCTCTCTTCTTTTACCTGCTGATGCCAAAAAGGGGGAGAAAGTAATTAAGTCCAAATGCAAACCGACACTGAAGAAAAAGGATGATGGTAATGACCCGGGAAACTCTAGAATGGGTGGAGGTCATGGTCAAGGTGGAGGTCTTTCATCAAGTAAAGTTGGAACTACAAGGCATAGAACAAGTTCTGATACTGGGAGAAGAATAACTTCTGATACTGGTTAAAGGATAAGTTCTGATGAATTTTTGGAACTTGATGAAGAAATTTCAAGACAGTTATTTCTGAAAGAAAATCTAGGACTGGACTTTGAGAGTCTAATGGAAGAAGAAGCTAGACTTAAGTTAGAAAAGGTCAACTCCAAATCTGAAGTTTCTGTTGTTAAAAAGAAACTTCCTACGGCTAAAGGCAATGTGATAAAAGAAAGGACAAATCCTATGGCTATCAAGGCCAAATCACAATTGCAGATAGATCCAAGGTCCAAGGGCAAAGAAAAAGTTGGTGAACCTGTAAAGGTTTATGTGCCTCCTATGGATGAAGAAATTTCTGATGAAAATGCTAATCTTATTCTGACTTCAAAAAAGATTTCTAAGATAACCTCTGACATGGCTCAAGTTGTTCAGAGTCAAGATATAGTTAGTTCTGATATAACAATGAAGCAAGCAACCTCTGACATAGCTCAAGGTGGCTTGATATCAGAAGACAAGTCAAAGGAAACCTCTAACATTGCTCATGTTAAATCCTCAAAGTTACTCCTACCAGGATTCACTAAAGCCAAAAAGACTCAACCTTTGAAGACTGCAGCAAGTGGTTTTGAAGCAAGAGTGGTTACTGGAAATGAAGCAAGAGATAAATCTGGATTGGGTAGTGCTGATGAAAGAAGAGTGCAGAACACTGTTAGGGCGAAAACACGCGCTAATATTCATGCAAGTATACGCATTTGCAAGTAGTATAAGATATAAATCAGATTCGTTCCCACAGAGACTTGTTTAGGTTAAGTTCAATTTATGCACCTATGCAACAATGTATGGTTATCGCTCAATGCTAAGACAAATAACAAATTGGGTTTTGATTAAACTAAGAGATTATACTAAATAACATTAACTAAGAGAATTGAGGTTAAATTACTATATATGACAAACATGGGATTCTAACTTCATTAAATATTTCATTCAATAGCCTTATTGTTCTTAACCTTAGCATGTGATGGTGATGACACTAATCAGATAACACGAAACTAATAAACGCCAACTTCCGTTGCACGAGTACCATTCTACCAGACATCCACAAAAGAGATAGAAGCTAAATAGGAACCAATTATATTGAGACCCTATATGTCTATAGAATTTGACAACATAACGGTTTAAGCACAAGTTATCCATAATGATTACATAGGGCAAGTAAAACGGTTAGAGTTACCTACTAATCATGCAAACACATACATGAACCTATGCTAGCATGGCAAGTTCTAAACCTCTATATTCACTGTCGCTTCAATAGAGATTAACACGCTATCTTATATGTTAGCTACGCACATAAGACGAATAAGCACAACCAATTCTAGGATATCAATCAATCACCACACACCAAGATATCGAAACAATTAATTATTGAAATCCATAAGTAAATCCGCTAGAACCCCATGACAACGATTAGCCCATAATCGAACTCATCGTCACCATGGGTTCCAATGAAAGCATGGTAAAAACAAGGTCTTAATAAACTAAATAATGATTAAAGTACGAATAAACGAGATCTAGGTTCAACAAGAACGAAAACAAGCATCCAAAGTTACAACTAATTCAATGAATCACAAGTTGAAAACAAGATCTTCTTTTTCGGAGTTGTTCTGTGCTTCTAGGTCTTCTCCTTGGTATCCCAATCTTCCCGGATGATGAAACCCCTTTTTCTTAAGTATATATACGCCCCTAGTGGACCTGGACCCTTAAAATAGTCAAATTCCACTCAAAAAGGCTTTTTCAGCGAAATCAGCGACAGCCGCGCCCTGAACGGCCGTTCAGCTCTCCTGAGCGGCCGCTCAGCTACTGACTGGGAAAATTTCTGATGAATCTTGTTTTGGCCATAACTTGAGTTCTACTCGTCAAAATTAGGCGATTCAACTGCCCACGTGAAGCTAACGAGATTCTCTACAACTTGACAATGGCCTTGGCTTCCAATTCTGATCACTTTTTATCATATTTCCTTTAAATCTCTTTTCTTCATATAACTGATACCTGAAATGCCATAACACAAAAACATATCAAAATACCAAAAACTTGAGTCCAAAACACCAATTTAAGCTTGTAATAAAGCATTCCAAGTGGATATAAAATCCACTTATCACACCCCCAAACTTGAATCGATGTTTGTCCTCAAGCATAAACAGACTCAAAACTATAGAACAAACCTAATGCATGAATGCAACTACGTGAATGCAACTAAATAATAATGTAATCGATCCCCTCAGAATAAACATAACCAAATGAATAAGCCAATGCCTCTAAGAATGCAATGACTTTAAATAGAGCTCGAATAAATCCCACAAACCAACTCACAAACCAGAAATATGCGTTTGTGGAATGCTTAACAGATATCTCTTGATACTAGATCAATAACCATAACTTATCTATAATCAAAAAAATCAAAAGTTTATAAACAGAATAGACAATAAACGCATTATGACTCACAACACCTCCTTTCTACTAGAGTTATACAAGGATTCACACTATTATTGAAAACATAACAAAGAAGCTTATTTGATCGTGCAATGAATGAGGTCCCAAAAGACTTATACAATAATACCCATGTAGCGAGCGTTAGGTTAGCGGATCCCAGACTATAAAATTCTTAGGTCACTAGGCACAAAGTCCCCTAAGAACTTAATAACTCGAATACCAAAGAGCCCACTCGTGATCAATTGTGCATTGAAACCATATTCTCTTTTTTCTCTTTTTTTTCAATTTCTAAGCAAGTGCGTTTCGCTCCATCTTACTCAACCCTAGACTACTCGCATACAATACGAGCCGGCTACTAGCCATTTGACGCCTAGCCACAACTAGCAATGAATTCCAATTTTTATCTCCAATTTTTATCTATTCATGTCTTTTATCATTAAGAGCCTATCATGGATTCTAAGCATAAGCAATAGATTAACCTCGAAAACCATCAAACCATGACAACAATCTTGCCCTTAAGCATATTCTAAGACTTAGTGAAATTACAAGTATTTTTAGCCTGCAAATCAATTTATTAGGACTTAAACATCCCTCTATTCGTCATCACCAAACTCAAATCAACATCAACTTATCAAATATCATAGTTCATCTTAAGGGATCATGCTAAATATGCATGCAAATGCAACTATATGAAATCACATAAAAACAAACAAATATGTCTTAAATGAACAATCATACAAAAATATGAATGAACTACAACTAAACATTCAACATGAATCTATATGGACACACACTACTAATCCTTACATTATCACCCCCAAACTTAAAATTTTCAATGTCCTCATTGAAGGTAATAATAAGGATTTCAGGCATACCTAGTTAGTGGAAGAATCACCCTCGTCGGGTGGAGGATCAGGTGGCCAATCAACCTCACCACCAGTGTCTCGAACAACAGTACCGAAAACATGTGTCAAATCTGCAGCAAAACGATGGTGAATGTCGTGCATGGCCTCAATACGCCTAATTACTCGCCTGTACTGCTCATCACCAACACCAGTCCTATCAACTACCTGCTGCATATGAGAAGAACCCTCTATAGGCATTGGAGGATCTGTTCGGCTACCCTCTACAACATCAAAGATATATCCCAACCCCTTGTCAGGGGGTGCACCTAAGAATAAATAACTCAAGTGATCTGGCTTTCGGTTGAGCTCAAGTATGGGAGCTTCTTGAATAAATGGTTCAAAATGCTCCTGAGAAATTTTCAGCTCTGCTAACCCAAGAGAATCGAATGGCATATCCAACTTCATCTCCCACGAAGGTGCATTCAAAACCTGCAGTTGCTCTATTTTAAAGCACTCCTCTTTAGCTGTGGGTAACTTTATTTCCTTGAACACATTAAAAGTGACCTTTTGATTGTAAACCATCATCGAAAGCTCTCCTTGCACATCGATCATAGTTCGGCCTGTAGCCAAGAATGGTCTTCCCAAGATGATGGGAATCTTCTTATCTTCCTCGAATTCAAGAATTACAAAGTCAGCAGGGAAGAAGAGTTTATCCACCTTGACCAAGACATCCTCCACTATACCTCGTGGATAAGCGATGGAACGATCAGCTAGTTGCTATGTCATGTTTGTTGGTTTCGAATCAGGCAGACCAAGCTTCTTGAAGATAAATAAGGGCATCAGATTGACGCTAGCTCCTAAATCACATAAACACTTGTCGAATGACAAGTTTCCGATGGTGCAAGGAATAGTGAAGCTTCCAGGATCTTTAAGCTTCGGAGGCAACTTCTGTTGCAGCACAGCACTGCATTCCTCTGTTAGAGCAACGGTCTCTAAGTCATCGAGCTTCACTTTTCGAGAGAGAATACCTTTCATAAACCTCGCATAGCTAGGCATCTGTTCAAGAGCTTCAGCGAAAGGTATGTTGATATGAAGTTTCTTGAACACCTCCAAAAACTTCTCAAACTACTTATTGGGATTTTTTTTCTGCAGCCTCTTTGGAAAAGGAGGTGGAGGATAGATCTGTTTCTCCCCTGTATTACCCTCAGGAGGAGTGTGTTCCATAGTAGTCTTCCTTGGTTCCACCTCTACTTCCTTCTGCACATCTTCTTCAACCACAACTGCATTTTCTGAAACTTGAGATTTTTCAGGCTCTTCGTCTTGCTGAACTTGGGGGCTTGCGACCTTTCCAGACCTTAAGGTGATGGCGTTCACCTGTTCTTCAACTTCCCTCTTGCCTGGATTTGTTTCTGTATCACTAGGAAGCGTTCCTGGTGGTCAATTCAATAAGGCGTTAGCAATTTGCCCTATTTGGTTCTCCAGATTCTTGATAGAAATAGCCTGGCTTTGACATATAAGAGCCTGGTTTTTGAACATAAGCCTCAACTCCTCCAATTCAGATTTTTCATTTGAATGACCAACATCATGAGTTTGAAATTGGAGTTGTTGTCTTGATGCGAGTTGTTGCTGAAAACCAGGAGGATTGAATTCTTTATTTTCAAACTGCTGGAACGGCTATTGCATCGCATTCTGATTGTTGTTCCAGCTGAAGTTAGGATGATTCCAATTGTCAGGATGATAACTGTCTGGAACTGGTTGCTGCGATCTCTGAAAGTTGCTCACAAACTGAGCTGAGTCACTAGATATAGCGCATTGTTCCGTCGCATGCGGAACTGCACACAGCTCACAAACACTAATTATCTGCTTAACACCATAGTTAGCCAGAGAATCGATCTTCATAGACAACGCCTTTAGTTGAGCAGTGATAGCCGTAGCTGTATCCACTTCAAGAACTCCTGCTACCTTGACATGTGGATATCTCTGGGTTAGATACTGATATTCATTAGCAGCCATCAGTTCAATTAGATCATAAGCTTTCTCATAGCTCTTTGCCCATAATGCTCCGCCTGATGCTGCATCTAGCATGGGTCTGGACTGTGCTCCCAACCCATTGTAAAAACAAGTGATGATCATCCAATTAGGCATTCCATGATGAGGACACTTCCTAAGCATCTCCTTGTAGCGCTCCCAAGCTTTATATAAAGATTCTCCTGATTGCTGCACAAATTGAGTAAGAGCATTCCGGATTACAGCAATCTTCGCCATAGGGAAGAATTTAGTAAGAAACTTCTGAGCAAGATCTTCCCAAGTAGTAATCGAACTAGCTGGTAGAGAGTGTAACCAGCTCTTAGCCTTGTCTCTCAGAGAGAATGGAAAAAGTCTCAGCTTAATAGCATCTTCAGAAACACCATTGAACCTGAAGGTGTCGCAGATCTCTATGAAATCCCTAATGTGCGTATTGGGATCTCCCGTTAGAGAACCCCCAAACTGGACTGAATTCTGCACCTATTGAATTATGCCAGGCTTGATCTCAAAGGTATTAGCTGTGATAGCTGGCCGGACAATGCTAGATTGAATGTCATTGATCTTGGGTTGAGAAAAATCCATCAAGGCTTTCGTTCGTGCTGCTGGATCTCCCATTGTAATGAGTACCTGAAACACAAACAAATAAACCGTGAAAGTAAAAGAATTCGAGTCAGTGAACTTTAACGACCACTGATGACAAGCAGATAAACTAAAAATTAACACCGAGTCCCCGGCAGCGGCGCCAAAAACTTGTTAGGGCGAAAACACGCGCTAATATTCACGCAAGTATATGCGTTCGCAAGTAGTATAAGATATAAATCAGATTTGTTCCCACAAAGACTGGTTTAAGTTAAGTTAAATTTATGCACCTGTGCAACAATGTATGGTTATCGCTCAATGCTAAGACAAATAACAAATTGGGTTTTGATTAAACTAAGAGATTATACTACATAACATTAACTAAGAGAATTGAGGTTAAATTACTACATATGACAAACATGGGATTCTAACTTCATTAAATACTTCATTCAATAGCCTTATTGTTCTTAACCTTAGCATGTGATGGTGATGACACTAATCAGATAACACGAAACCAATAAACGCCAACTTTCGTTGCACGAGTACCATTCTACCAGACATCCACAAAAGAGATAGAAGCTAAATAGGCACCAATTATATTGAGACCCTATATTTCTATAGAATTTGACAACATAACGGTTTAAGCACAAGTTATCCATAATGATTACATAGGGCAAGTAAAACAGTTAGAGTTACCTATTAATCATGCATACACATACATGAACCTATGCTAGCGTGGCAAGTTCTAAACCTCTATATTCACTGTCGCATCAATAGAGATTAACACGCTATCTTATATGTTAGCTAGCACATAAGATGAATAAGCACAACCAATACTAGTATATCAATCAATCACCACACACCAAGATATCGAAACAATTAATTATTGAAATCCATAAGTAAATCCGCTAGAACCCCATGACAACGATTAGCCCATAATCGAACTCATCGTCACCATGGGTTCCAATGAAAGCATGGTAAAAACAAGGTCTTAATAAACTGAATAATGATTAAAGTACGAATAAACGAGATCTAAGTTCAACAAGAACGAAAACGAGCATCCAAAGTTACAACTAATTCAAAAAATCACAAGTTGAAAACAAGATCTTCTTTTTTGGAGTTGTTCTGTGCTTTTAGGTCTTCTCCTTGGTATCCCAATCTTCCCGGATGATGAAACCCCTTTTTCTTAAGTATATATACGCCCCTAGTGGACCTGGACCTTAAAATCGTCAAATTCCACTCAAAAAGGCTTTTTCAGCGAAATCAGCGATCAGCCGCGCCCTGACCGGCCGCTCAGCTCTCCTGAGCGGGCGCTCAGCTACTGACTGGGAAAATTTCTGATGAATCTTGTTTTGGCCATAACTTGAGTTCTACTCATCAGAATTAGGCGATTCAACTGCCCACGCGAAGCTAACGAGAAACTCTACAACTTGACAATGTCCTTGGCTTCAAATTATGATCACTTTTTATCATATTTCCTTTAAAAGCTCTTTTCTTCATGTAACTGATACCTGAAATGCAATAACACAATAACACATCAAAATACCCACAACTTGAGTCCAAAACACCAATTTAAGCTTGTAATAAAGCATTCCAAGTGGATATAAAATTCACTTATCACACCCCCAAACTTAAATCGATGCTTGTCCTCAAGCATAAACAGACTCAAAACTTTAGAACAAACCTAATGCATGAATGCAACTACGTGAATGCAACTAAATGATAATGCAATCGATTCCCTCAGAATAAACACAACCTAATGAATAAGCCAATGCCTCTAAGAATGCAATGACTTTAAATAAAGCTCGAATAAATCCCAAAAACCAACTCACAAACCAGAAACGTGCGTGTGTGGAATGCTTAACAGATATCTCTCGATACTAGATCAATAACCATAACTTATGTATCATCGAAACAATCAAAAGTTTATAAACAGAATAGACAATAAACGCATTATGACTCACAACACCTCTTTTCTACTAGAGTTATACAAGGATTCACACTATTATTGAACACATAACAAAGATGCTTATTTGATCGTGCAATGAATGAGGTCCCAAAAGACTTATACAATAATACCCATGTAGCGAGCGTTAGGTTAGCGGATCCCAGACTATAAAATCCTTAGGTCACTAGGCACAAAGTCCCCTAAGAACTTAATAACTCGAATACCAAAAAGCCCACTCGTGATCAATTGTGCATTGAAACCATATTCTCTTTTTTTTCTCTTTTTTTTTCAATTTCTGAGCAAGTGCGTTTCGCTTCATCTTACTCAACCCTAGTCTACTCGCATACAATACGAGCCGACTACTAGCCATTTGACGCCTAGCCACAACTAGCAATGAATTCCAATTTTTATCTCCAATTTTTATCTATTCATGTCTTTTATCATTAAGAGCCTATCATGGATTCTAAGCATAAGCAATAGATTAACCTCGAAAACCATCAAACCATGACAACAATCTAGCCCTTAAGCATATTCTAAGACTTAGTGAAATTACAAATGTTTTTAGCCTGCAAATCAATTTATTAGGACTTAAACATCCCTCTATTCGTCATCACCACACTCAAATCAACATCAACTTATCAAATATCATAGTTCATCTTAAGGGATCATGCTAAATATGCATGCAAATGCAACTATATGAAATCACATAAAAACAAACAAATATGTCATAAATAAACAATCATGCAAAAATATGAATGAACTACAACTAAACACGCAACATGAATCTATATAAATCTATATGGACACACACTACTAATCCTTACATTATCACCCCCAAACTTAAAATTTTCAATGTCCTCATTGAAGGTAATAATAAGGATTTCAGGCATACCTAGTTAGTGGAAGAATCACCCTCGTCGGGTGGAGGATCAGGTGGCCAATCAACCTCACCACCAGTGTCTCGAACAACAGTACCGAAAACATGTGTCAAATCTGCAGCAAAACGACGGTGAATATCGTGCATGGCCTCAATTCGCCTAATTACTCGCCTGTACTGCTCATCACCAACACCAGTCATATCAACTACCTGCTGTATATGAAAAGAACCCTCTATAGGCATTAGAGGATCTGTTCGGCTACCCTCTACATCATCAAAGATATATCCCAACCCCTTGTCAGGGGATGCACCTAAGAATAAATAACTTAAGTGATCTGGCTTTCGGTTGAGCTCAAGTATGAGAGCTTCTTGAATAAATGGTTCAAAATGCTCCTGAGAAATTTTCAGCTCTGCTAACCCAAGAGAATCGAATGGCATATCCAACTTCTTCTCCCACGGAGGTGCATTCAAAACCTACAGTTGCTCTATTTTAAAGCACTCCCCTTTAGCTGTGGGTAACTTTATTTCCTTGAACACATTAAAAGTGACCTTTTGATTGTTAACCTTCATCGAAAGCTCTCCCTTTTGCATATCGATCATAGTTCGGCCTGTAGCCAAGAATGGACTTTTGAAGATGATGGGAATCTTCTTATCTTCCTCGAAATCAAGAATTACAAAGTCAGCAAGGAAGAAGAGTTTATCCACCTTGACCAAGACATCCTCCACTATACCTCGTGGATAAGCGATGGAAAGATCAGCTAGTTGCAATGTCATGTATGTTGGTTTCGGATCAGGCAGACCAAGCTTCTTAAAGATAAATAAGGGCATGAGATTGATGCTAGCTCCTAAATCACATAAACACTTGTTGAACGACAAGTTTCCGATGGTGCAAGGAATAGTGAAGCTTCCAGGATCTTTAAGCTTCGGAGGCAACTTCTGTTGCAGCACAGCACTGCATTCCTCCATTAGAACCACGGTCTTTAAGTCATCGAGCTTCACTTTCCGAGAGAGAATACCTTTCATAAACCTCGCATAGCTAGGCATCTGTTCAAGAGCTTCAGCGAAAAGTATGTTGATATGAAGTTTCTTGAACACCTCCAAAAACTTCTCAAACTGCTTATTTGGCTTTTTCTTCTGCAACCTCTTTGGAAAATGAGGTGGAGGATAGATATGTTTCTACCCTGTATTACCCTCAGGAGGAGTGTGTTCCACAGTAGTCTTTCTTGGTTCCACCTTTACTTCCTTCTCACATCTTCTTTAACCACAACTGTATTTTCTGAAACTTGAGATTTTTCAGGCTCTTCGTCTTGCTGAACTTGGGGGCTTGTGACCTTTCCAGACCTTAAGGTGATGGCATTCACCTGTTCTTCAAATTCCCTTTTGCCTGGATTTGTTTCTGTATCAGTAGGAAGCGTTCCTGGTGGTCGATTCAATAAGGCGTTAGCAATTTGCCCTATTTGGTTCTCCAGATTCTTGATAGGAATAGCCTAGCTTTGGCATATAAGAGCCTGGTTTTTGAACATAAGCCTCAACTCCTCCAATTTAGATTTTTCATTCGAATGACCTACATCATGAGTTTGAAGTTGGAGTTGTTATCTTGATGCGAGTTGCTGCTGAAAACCAGGAGGATTGAATTCTTTATTTTCAAACTGCTGGAACGGCTGTTGTATCGCATTCTGATTGTTGTTCCAGCTAAAGTTAGGATGATTCCAATTGTCAGGATGATAAGTGTCTGGAACTGGTTGCTGTGATCTCTGAAAGTTACTCATAAACTGAGCTGAGTCACTAGATATAGCGCATTGTTCCGTCGCATACGGACCTGCACACAGCTCACAAACACTAATTATCTGCTTAACACCATAGTTAGCCAGAGAATCGATCTTCATAGACAACGCCTTTAGTTGAGCAGTGATAGCTTTAGCTGTATCCACTTCAAGAACTCCTGCTAACTTGCCATGTGGATATCTCTAGGTTGGATACTGATATTCATTAGCAGCCATCAGTTCAATTAGATCATAAGCTTCCTCATAGCTCTTTGCCCATAATGCTCCGCCTGATGCTGCATCTAGCATGGGTCTGGACTGTGCTCCCAACCCATTATAAAAACAAGTGATGATCATCCAATCAGGCATTCCATGATGAGGACACTTCCTAATTATCTCCTTGTAGCGCTCCCAAGCTTCATATAAAGATTCTCCTGATTGCTGCGCAAATTGAGTAAGAGCATTCCGGATTGCAGTTGTCTTCACCATAGGGAAGAATTTAGTAAGAAACTTCTTAGCAAGATCTTCCCAAGTAGTAATCGAACCAGCTGGTAGAGAGTGTAACCAGCCCTTAGCCTTGTCTTTCAGAGAGAATGTGAAAAGTCTTAGCTTAATAGCATCTTCGAAAACACCATTGAGCCTGAAGGTGTCGCAGATCTCTATGAAATCCCTAATGTGCGTATTGGGATCTTCCGTTAGAGAACCCCCAAACTGGACTGAATTCTGCACCCATTGAATTATGTCAGGCTTGATCTCAAAGGTATTAGTTGTGATAGCTGGCCGGACAATGCTAGATTGAATGTCATTGATCTTGGGTTGAGAAAAATCCATCAAGGCTTTCGTTCGTGCTGCTGGATCTCCCATTGTAATGAGTACCTGAAACACAAACAAATAAATCGTGAAAGTAAAAGAATTCGAGTCAGTGAACTTTAACGACCACTGATGACAAGCACATAAACTAAAAATTAACAACGAGTCCCCGGCAGCGGCGCCAAAGTTAGGGCGAAAACACGCGCTAATATTCACGCAAGTATACGCGTTCGGAAGTAGTATAAGATATAAATCAGATTCGTTCTCACAGAGACTTGTTTAGGTTAAGTTCAATTTATGCACCTATGCAACAATGTATGGTTATCGCTCAATGCTAAGACAAATAACAAATTGGGTTTTCATTAAACTAAGAGATTATACTAAATAATATTAACTAAGAGAATTGAGGTTAAATTACTATATATGACAAACATGGGATTCTAACTTCATTAAATACTTCATTCAATAACCTTATTGTTCTTAACCTTAGCATGTGATGGTGATGACACTAATCAGATAACACGAAACTAATAAACGCCAACTTTCGTTGCACGAGTACCATTCTACCAGACATCCACAAAAGAGATAGAGGCTAAATAGGCACCAATTATATTGAGACCCTATATGTCTATAGAATTTGACAACATAACGGTTTAAGCACAAGTTATCCATAATTATTACATAGGGCAAGTAAAACGGTTAGAGTTACCTACTAATCATGCATACACATAGATGAACCTATGCTAGCATGGCAAGTTCTAAACCTTTATATTCACTGTCGCTTCAATAGAGATTAACACGATATCTTATATGTTAGCTACGCACATAAGACGAATAAGCACAACAAATACTAAGATATCAATCAATCACCATGCAGCAAGATATCGAAACAATTAATTATTGAAATCCATAAGTAAATCCGTTAGAACCCCATGACAACGATTAGCCCATAATCGAACTCATCGTCACCATGGGTTCCAATGAAAGCATGGTAAAAACAAGGTCTTAATAAACTGAATAATGATTAAACTACGAATAAACGAGATATAGGTTCAACAAGAACGAAAACGAGCATCCAAAGTTACAACTAATTCAAAGAATCACAAGTTGAAAACAAGATCTTCTTTTTCGGAGTTGTTCTGTGCTTTTAGATCTTCTCCTTGGTATCCCAATCTTCCCGGATGATGAAAACCTTTTTTTAGTATATATACGCCCCTAGTGGACCTGGACCCTTAAAATCGTCAAATTCCACTCAAAAAGGCTTTTTCAGCAAAATTAGCGAGCTGAGCGGCCCTGAGCGGGCGCTCAGCTACTGACTGGGAAAATTTCTGATGAATCTTGTTTTGGCCATAACTTGAGTTCTACTCGTCAGAATTAGGCGATTCAACTGCCCACGTGAAGCTAACGAGATTCTCTATAACTTGACAATGGCATTGGCTTCCAATTCTGAACATTTTTTATCATATTTCCTTTTAAAGCTCTTTTCTTCATATAACTGATACCTGAAATGTAATAACACAAAAACACATCAAAATACCAACAACTTGAGTCCAAAACACCAATTTAAGCTTGTAATAAAGCATTCCAAGTGGATATACAATCCACTTATCAAACACAACCAATGATCCAACTTCCTTAAGTGAACCAGGTATTGAAGCAACTCCTGAAAGATTAAATCAACTAGAATCTGTAGAGATAGTCTACCATACCTTCTTGAAAGAACACATATTGTTATATTTCATGATAGATGGAAGGGTTTACCATATAAGGGAAAATGCTATACCACTGAAGTATTTTGAGGAATTAGAACATGTTTTATTCTTACTTCAAGTGTAGGACAGAATAACAGAAAGTGCTGTAAATTATTTGAAGACTCAAATTCAGAGACAAAAGAAGCTTTATTCTGTAAAGTCTGACAGCACATACTGTCCCAAGTACAGAGATCACAAGGGTGATATTATTGATATGAAGCCTAATACTTCAAAGATCAGAACATATCTTGGTATTAAGGGACTTGAATTCAATCTAGAGTCTGACAAAGCCTATGTTATAAGACTAGATCAGGAGTTGAGAAAAGCAAAAATTAATGATCTCAGATATGCTATCTTCCAAACTGGTGAAGATACTACAGAGCTTAAAGATGCTAAAAGGAGGATGATTGATGAACTCAGATATGCTGAGAGATGTTTGTTAAAGAACTATCTCAGAATAACTCCTGACATCGAAGAGATCAGAAAGTGAAGCCAAGTCAAGATCTACAACTGCTCAAATTCTGATGTGTATACAGACTGAAGCTGATTATCAGAAGTTAAAGTTGGTAAAGCTTTAAGGACTGTAAGTTATAGTTATCTAGTTAAATACTCATGCATTTGTACTTAATGTTTTTGACATCATCAAATAGCTATTAAACTTGTATATTATGTTAATTTACAAGTTGGGGGAGATTGTTAGATATATTTGATAATGTCATGTCTAATATGATTTGTGTTTAGTTTTCAGATCTTACTTAAACAGGACAAATCAGTACTTAACTGAAATCGGCACTTATACTGAAGTCAGAACTTAAGTTATCAGAACTTAAGGTTCAGGAGATATTTATCAGTAGATAATATCAGGACTTAAAGAAAACCCGGATGGGTTTAGTAACCTCAGTCGGGGTTAGTCTTCACTAGAATTTTCTTTAGTAATCTAGAATATAAATTAAGAACCCAATAAATATCCCATATTCTAGGGTTCATAGCGATGCCAATCATGCCGGCATCATCTCTAAAATTCGATTAGAGAATTTTATGTGTCACAGTAATATCGAAATTCAACTCAATGATTTTCTCATGGCCAAATATATCATTTTAAATATTGGATATGAGTACACATACATATTAATTAGTGCCACGATAGATGTAAACACGGGCGGAAATCCATACGTACATGTAAAAGTTATAATGGGTATTGCTTCGCCTTTCTTTTCTTCCACTCGCGTGAGGCTTCCACAATGGCTAGTTTGTTGCTATTTGGATTTTATTGAATTATTATGAATATGTTTGGTAAATATTATTTAATTTTAATTTTATTTTATGTTCTGTATTATTTGTCATGTTATTAATCCTTTGTTTCTGCTAGAAGGACAACATATGGTCCTTGTCGTTAATTTTGTTAATTATCTAGTTTAATGTTATTTAACTGTATTTTTTTTACCTTATCTTTATTCTCAAAATTCTTTAAAATAGTTAACAAGCAATTTAAAACATATAGTATAAACAGACCGAACCGACACACGAAATAACCTTTTTTTTCTGTTCCGCTATGTAGAAAATCCTTATTTATGGCATACCACAAAAAATGAATGACATTCAGTTATAAAAAACATAGACACTTCATCCAAAAAAAATGTTCAGCAGAACCCCAAATAGGGTTCGGAACCCTAAATAGGGTTCTGAACCCCAAATGGGGTTGGGGTCAACATAAAATGCTACTTTCCAAGTAAATGCTATTTTTTTTAACCACGTCTCGACATAAAATTAGTTCAACTACTTTTTTGAAGTAAATGGTGTTTTTTAACCGCATCGTTCAAGGATTAAAACATATCAGAAAAGGAATTGATTCCATGTTGGTATAAACAGACCGAACCGACACACGAAAAAACCTTTTTTTTCTGTTCCGCTATGTTGAAAATCCTTGTTTACGGCATACCACAAAAAATGAATCACATTCAGTTATAAAAAATATAGACACTTCATCCAAAAAATATGTTCAGCTGAACCCCAAATAGGGCTCGACATAAAATTAGTTCAACTACATTTTTGAAGTAAATGGTGTTTTTTAACCGCATCGTTCAAGGATTAAAACAGATCAGAAAATGAGTTGATTCTATGTTGGTATAAACAAACCGAACCCACACACGAAAAAACCTTTTTTCTGTTCCGCTATATAGAAAATTTGTTTACGGTATACCACAAAAAATGAATCACATTCAGTTATAAAAAACATAGACACTTCATCCAAAAAAAATGTTCAGCAAAACCCCAAATAGGGCTGGGTTTCGAGGGGACATTATGCAGAGGGATTGGGGGTTGGCATCCATAAATTGGGGTTTTGGGCTCTCTCGTATATCGAGATCTATCATCAAATAGGTGGTTAGCCAGCAGAGCAATGCTATATAAAGTACATGTATGACTTAAATTAAGATTAAAAATACTGAAAAGTTCAAATTTTATATCCAAAGTACATATAACTCACTATTCCATGATCTAGTCTAGATGTAAAAATTTTCTGGGACTCCATGACGTGTATGACTTAAATTAGCATATGTCACTTTCTTCATTACCCTTATGTGCTGAGGCTGCGAGATAGAATAACCATAACAGAGCTATAAATTTTACACTAAGACCTGTAAAATCAATGTGATAAATAAAAGATTAAAAGTAATACTTACTTCAGAAAAAAAAACCCTTATAGACATAACACCCAAATTTAGTATCAAACACCCTCATATTAAGGACACTCACACCTTCGAGCCAAACACCCTAATCTTCCGGACACACCCAGGTTTTTGTCAAACACCTCTATATTGTCTACACCCCATTTAACACCCGTTATATTTTGGACGACAACCCCAGTATTATAAACACCCCCAAAAATTCATAAACAGTAGTTTCTGCAGTACACAAACAACTCCAGTACACAAATCCAATATACATAAAGTACACACATGGAGAGCAAAGCCGAACTAGGTTCAAACAACAAAGCAAAATTAAGTTCAAACAACAAATCTAGAGTAACCTGCGTTTACTCAACTAAATTCCATGCGTTCACTCCTGAACTCCATGTATTCATCAAAAATCATTAAAGGCTCAAAGCTTAACCTCGTACCTTACGGGTCTCACTGTTTCCTCATCATAGGAACAGGCCAGGGGTTACCCCCACAGTGATTTGGTCATCATGATTTAGTTATCCCATTGAACCTAGTTCTTGGGATCTCCAGTCAGCAATGGTTGGGTGTCCACCATGATGCCGTTAAGCAATAGGCTTAAGCCCCATCCCTCTCGATGATTTCTCAACCACTTCTTTTGATAACCCTTTGGTTAGTGGATCCGCGATATTATCTTTTGACGGTATATAGCCAATAGTGATAATTCCGGTTGAGATCAATTGTCTTATGGAACTGTGTCATCATCAAATATGACGAGACTTTCTATTATACATCGTGCTCTGTGTTCTGCCAATAGCGGATTGACTATCACAGTGAATCCCTATTGCAGTTACAGGCTTTGGCCATCTTGGAATATCCACCAGAAACTGACGTAGATATTTAACCTCTTCAGCGCATTTATCTAGTGCCACAAACTCAGCTTTCATCGTGGAATGAGTTATCACCGTTTGTTTTGAGGATTTCCATGATATTGCCGCTCCAACTAATGTAAAAACATAGCCGCTCGTAGACTTAAGTGCTTTCTTGCTAGATATGCAATTTACGTCAGTATATTCTTCTAATACTGCTGGGTATCTACCATAGTGCAGTGCATAGTCTCGAGTTCCCCTCAAGTACCTTAGTACCCTTATGATCGCTTTCCAGTGATCAGCTCTCGGATTACTCGTAAACCTACTCAACTTGCTAATTGAGTATGCAATGTCTGGTCTTGTACAGCTCATGAGGTACATCAGACTACCAATTATCCTCGAGTATTCCAATTGGGAAACAGCTACACCTTTGTTCTTGGATAGGTGCAAAGTCATATCCACAGGTGTCCTAGCTTTCTTAAAGTCATCCTTAAGAAACTTCTCAAGAATCTTGTCAACATAATGTGGTTGACTTAATGCGAGACCCTCTGATGTTCTAGAAATTTGAATTCCCAGAATTACATTTGCTAGTCCCATGTCTTTCATGTCGAATCTTGATTTCAACATATCCTTGGTAGATTTGATCACTTTATCATTGCTTCCGGCAATAAGTAGATCATCTACATATAGTGTCATCATGACATAGCCACTCTTGTTATCCTTGTACTAGGCACAGCTATCACATTCATTAATTTTGAAGCCATTGGCTAGCACGACCTCATCAAATTTTTTAAGCCATTTCATAGGCGCTTGCTTCAAACCATACAATGATTTCACCAATCTACAGACTTTTCTTTCTTGTCCTGGGACAACAAACCCTTCGGGTTGTTCCATATAGATTTCCTCATCTATGTCTCCATTTAGGAAAGCTGTTTTCACATCCATTTGATGTACAGTTAAATTACGCATTGCAGCAATAGCAAACATCATCCTTATGGACGTTATTCTCGTTACAGAAGAGTATGTATCAAAGTAATCAAGGCCTTTTTATTGCTTGTATCCTTTAATCACAAGTCTGGCCTTATACTTATCAATAGTGCCATCAGTTTTCAACTTCTTCTTGAAAACCCACTTGCTACCTAATGGTTTGCAACCAGTTGGCAAGTCCACTAATTCCCAAGTATGATTCTGCATAATTGAATCAACTTCATTCTTGATGGCCTCTTTCCACATAGGCCCATTAGGTGAGGTAACCGCCGCCTTATAGGTTTTTGGGTCACCTTCTTCGAGCAAATAGGTCATACAATCAGACCCATATGATTTCTCCGTTCATTGCCTTTTGCTCCTTCTCACTACCCCCACATTTTGTCTTCACTTTCGTCACTCTCAATATCATCATCTACAGACTCATGAGATCGTTTAGATGTCGTAGGTGGTTGGTTTCCTGGAGTACAGGGAAACATCATCTCAACAAATGAGGCATTCCTTGATTCCATAATGGTATTCTTTTGAATATCGGCAATCTTGGATTCATGAACAAGAAACCGATACGCAGTACTGTGTGGAGGATATCCGATGATGATACAATCCACAGTCTTAGGACCTATCTTCACCTTCTTCGGTGTAGTGATCAGTACCTTTGCAAGGCACCCCCACATGTTCAGGTGTTGGTAACTTGGTTTCTTTTTCTTCCATATTTCATAAGGACTTACATCCTTATTCTTGCACATCGTAATATTTAAAATATTATTTGCGCTTAAGATTGCTTCTTCCCACATCGATTGTGGAAGCCCAGAGCTTAACAACATCGCTTTCATCATCTCTTTCAGAGTGCGATTCTTCCTTTCAGCCACACCATTTGATTGAGTGGAGTATAGTGCAGTGACCTCATGAATTATACCATGTTGTGAACAGAATTCCCCAAATGGTTCAACATATTCACCTCCACGATCACTTCGTATCGTTTTGATTTTCTCAGTCTGTTGTGTCTCAACTTCTTCCTTATAGATTTTAAATTTATCTATAGCTTCGTCTTTGCTTTTCAACAAATATACATAGCAGTATTGTGTACAATCATCAATGAATGTAATAACATACTTGTTTCCTCCTCTTGTTGGAGCGGATTTTAAATCACATATGTCGCTATGTATTAGGTCTAGCACTTTGGTGTTCCTTTCCACACGTTTAAATGATGATATCGTTAATTTTGCCTCAACACAAATCTCACACTTATGTTTTGAATCGATAGTAAGTTTAGGTATGTATTCTTTTGCACTTAAACGTCGTAAAGTGTCATAATTTACATGTCCCAATCTAGCATGCCATAAATTAGGAGACTCAAGCAAGTAAGCAGAAAAATTCATCATTTCATTATCGTCCTTAACGGATATTACATTGAGCTTAAAAAGCCCATCGGTTAAATAACCCTTGCCTACAAACATACCACTATTAGACAAAATAACTTTATCTGACTCTATTACAATGTGAAAGCCATGCTTACTCAACAGAGAACCAGACACAAGGTTCTTGCGAATATCAGGCACATAAAGTACATTTTTCAAAGTCAGATTCTTCCCAGAGATCATCTTCAGGATCACCGTGCCTTCACCCTCAATGGTAGAAGTTGCTGAATTCCCCATGTAGAGCTTCTCACCAGCATCGGAAGCTTTGAGGCTAGATAAAACTGCCTTGTCTGAGCAAACATGCCTAGTAGCACCAGTATCAATCCACCATTCATGTGGATTAGAACCGACCAGGTTCACTTCAGAGATCGTAGCACAGAGGTCTATGTCACCCATTTCCTTGGAGATATTATCTACCATGTTTGCTTCTTTCTTCTTGTTGGGCTTCTTGCAGTCAGAAGACCTATTACCAACTTTATCACAGTTGTAGCACTTCCCTTGAAATTTCGACTTCGAAATCCCTCCCTTGGGTGCCAGCTTTGCCCCTTTACCAGAATTAGTCTTCTTGGGCTTGGAGCTTTGAGCATGTTCCACTATGTTTGCCTTCTCAGTGGAAACGTTAACTTTCTTCTTGGACCCTCTGTTGTCTTCTTCAATACGAAGTCTAACAATAAGATCCTCCACAGACATCTCCTTTCTCTTGTGCTTAAGGTAGTTCTTGAAATCTTTCTGTTAGATATATTTGATAATGTAATGTCTAATATGATTTGTGTTTAGTTTTCAGATCTTACTTAAACAGGAAAATCAGTACTTAACTGAAATCAACACTTATACTGAAGTCAGAACTTAAGTTATCAGAACTTAAGATTCAGGAGATATTTATCAGAAGATAATATCATGACTTAAAGGAAACTTTCAGATAAGGAAGTCGGCTGATTGAAAGGAAAGAAGATCAAGACAAACGTAAGAAGAGATATGCATGAAGAAGGAATTCTATGAAGAATAGAATACTTGGAAGAAAAGATAACTGATTGATATATTTTAGGAAGCAAAATTATGTTCCATATCAATTAACGATTATCTTGTAATTGTGTAATATATAAACACAGACATAGGGTTTACACTATAAGTGTTATCATTATCGAGAATATTATTCATTATAACCCTATATTCAATACTGAGAATTTGTTCATCACTGAGAGAGGACAGTTCTACATTGTAACAGAGTTTAATAAAGTTTGTTTTCTGTTATTTGTGTTCTTTGAATTCAATTTGATTGTGCTATGCACTATATTCAACCCCCTTCTACAGTGTGTGTGACCTAAAAAGTGGTATCAGAGCCTATCTGTTAACACACAAACAGTTTAAGATCCAAAAACTATCATGTCTGAAGCGGAAACTCCAACCAAGCCCACCAAAACTGAAGAACCCCCAAAGACATAAATCCATAGTCGATATGAGGCTATTAGAGTTCCCATACTGAAACCATCTGAATATCCCATATGGAAGGTGAGGATGACTATGTTTCTGGAAGCTACAGATCCAGAATATCTTGACAGAATCAATGAAGGACCTCACAAGCCAACAAAACTCGTTGTTGTAGTTGCATGTGAAGCAGCAAAGTCTGTACCAAAGGAGATGAGTGATTACACTGCTGAAGATATCGCATCAATTGCTAAGGATGCTAAGGTACGACACTTGCAGCATAGTGCCATTGACAATATAATGTCAAACAGGGTAATTAACTGCAAGACTGCAAAGGAGATATGGGATGCCTTGGAGACAAGATGCCAGGGAACTGATTCGATTAAAAAGAATAGGAAGACTATACTCACTCAAGAGTATGAACACTTTGACTTAAAGCCTAATGAGTCATTGACTGATTATACGACAGATTTGTCAAACTCTTAAATGATTTGTCACTAGTTGATAAGGAGTATGATCTTGAAGATTCAAACCTTAAATTTCTGTTAGCTCTTCCTGAAAGTTGGGATTTGAAGGCCACAATTATAAGAGACAACTATAACCTTGAAGAAACAACTCTTGATGAAATTTATGGGATGCTCAAGACTCATGAATTTGAGATGGAACAGAGAAGCAAGAGGAAAGGAGGAAAGTCAAGGACGGTTGCTCTTAAGGCTGAGGAAGAATCCCCCAAAGCAGCCACCTCAAGGAAAGGCAAGGGAAAAGCGCTCATCACAAAGTCTGATACTGAGTCATCAAATTCTGATAGTGATGATGACTCAGAAACTGAAAGCTTGCCTGAGATGGATGCTGATGAAGAGATGATGAAGCTTTGTGCTCTTATGGTGAAAGGAATCACAAGGATTGCATACAGAAAGTTCAGGAAGGGAAATTAGTTTTCCTGGAAAGTTGCAAGTTCTGATAAGAAGAATTTCAGAAAATCTGAAGGCAAAGGAGGGAAGTCTGACAGAGGAGATTACACAAATGTCAAATGCTACAACTGTGGTGAGAAAGGCCACATATCTCCTGATTGCAAGAAATTAAAGAGTGACAAAGGAAAGGCTCTTGTCATAAAGAAGAAAAGCTGGACAGACACTTCAGATTCTGAAAGTGAGGTGAACTATGCCTTGATGGCAAATGTTGATAGCAGTTCTGAAGCTGCTGAGTTAAAGGTACCTCAAACTACTTATGCCTTTCATACTGATGACATTAATGAGTTGAGAAGATATCTTAAAACCATGTTCATTAGTTATAGAGATCAAACTTTAACATGTGAAAGATTAACTTCTGAAAATCTTGCTTGTAAAAAGAGGAATGATTATTTAGAAAAAGAGTTAGTCATGTTTCATCAAACTCAGAAAGATAGAGATGATGCTTTCTATGTT
Source organism: Apium graveolens (assembly GCF_009905375.1). Classification (NCBI taxonomy): domain Eukaryota; kingdom Viridiplantae; phylum Streptophyta; class Magnoliopsida; order Apiales; family Apiaceae; genus Apium; species Apium graveolens. Next base: position 29,162 of record NW_027417933.1, on the reverse strand, counting down.
AGGGATGAATTACTTAAGATGAATGAATCTCTAAAAACTGAGTTAGAAAAAGAAAGAGAGGTTATCAGGACTTGGACTAACTCTGGAAGAACAACTCAGAATTTGTTAAGTAGTGGAAACTAGAAATAGGGCTTAGGTTATGGAGATGATAAGAATGGTACAGGAAGTGTAGAAATTAAGCCTATAGTTGTTAAACAAAAGCCAAAGTTAAAACCTGTTAAGTTTGTAGCTGTAAAGTCTGATATTGAGAAATCAGAAGTTAAAGAGGAATTAACTTCTGACAAACTAAAACAGGAAAAGACAACTGAAGTTAACGTAGGCTTAATGACAAAGAAGCAGCTTAACCATAAGCTGAAAAATGTTAAGAATGTAAACAAGGTAAAGTCACCTAGGAAAAATAGGAATGGAAAGGAAGGTGTGAATAAAAGCAATGATTATAAGCCGGTTCCTAATGCTCCTAGAAAAATATGTCATAACTATGGAAGTTCTAACCATCTGGCTTCTTTTTGCAGGAAGAATAAGAATATAAACTCCTTACCTTCAAAATCAGGAGTTAAGAGTCAGTCTGTTAGATATAGGCCACAAAATCCTTATTTTCACTGTGGTAGTTTATGGCATTCCATTTATACTTGTAAGGAATATCATAGTTTGTACTATGATTATTATCAAATAAAACCTTCTTTAAAAAAAGTTAACATTGTTCCTTCTAGTGTAAGTTCTGATACAAAGTCTGATAGTGTAAATGCTGATAAGAAAAATGTTAACATAAACTCTGATGATAAATCCGTTGCAAATGTTAACAAACTTAATAAGGCCAAAGGATACAAGCAAGTCTGGGTCCTTAAAACTAATCATTAATGGTCTTTGTGCTTGCCGGGCAACAGGAAAAACATCCTAGTTCTGGACAGTGGATGTTCAGGACATATGACTGGAAATAAAGCCCTGCTATCAGACTTTGTGGAGAAAGCTGGCCCCAGTGTTTCTTATGGAGATGGCAACATTGGAAAAATACTGGGATATGGCAATATCAATCTTGGGAATGTCATCATTAAAGAAGTAGCTCTGGTCTCGGGACTTAAACACAATCTGCTGAGTGTTAGTCAAATCTGTGACAGAGGTCATCATGTGGATTTCTTTGAAGAACACTGTGAAGTTGTAAGCAAATCTACAGGCAAAGTTGTTCTGAAAGGATACAGACATGGTAACATTTATGAAGCCAAACTTTTAACAAGTACTGATCGTTCTGCAATCTGTCTGTTAAGTAGAACATCAATTGAAGAAAGCTGGAATTGGCCCAAGAAACTCTATCATTTAAATTTCAATAATATAAATGAATTAGTCAAGAAAGATCTTGTGAGCGGACTGCCAAAATCAGTATTTGCTTCTGATGGCCTTTGTGATTCATGTTAAAAGGCAAAACAAAGAAAATCTTCATTCAAGAGCAAGACTGAATCATCAATTCTTGAGCCTTATCACCTACTGCATGTAGATCTATTTGGTCCAGTGAATGTCATGTCTATTGCAAAGAAGAAATATGCTATGGTCATAGTGGATGAGTTCACCAGATACACATGGGTGTATTTCTTGCACACAAAAAGTGAAACGACATCTATCTTGATTGATCATGTCAAGCAACTGGATAAATTGGTCAAAGATTCTGTGAAGATCATAAGAAGTGATAATGGCACTGAGTTCAAGAATTTGATCATGGAAGAGTTCTGCAAATACCATGGAATAAAGCAGGAATTTTCTTCTCCTGGAACTCCACAGCAAAATGGACTTGTTGAAAGAAAGAATAGAACTCTTATTGAAGCTACACGAACTGTGCTTGATGAAGCAAAGCTACCAACCTATTTTTGGGCTGAAGCTGTGCAAACTACTTGTTTTACTCAGAATGCAACACTCATTAACAAGCATGGAAAGACACCATATGAGATGGTGAAGAAAAAGAAGCCAAATCTGAAGTATTTTCATGTATTTGGATGTAAGTGTTTTGTTCTTAAGACTCACCCTAAACAGCTATCCAAATTTGATTTAAAAGCTGATGAAGGAATTTTTGTTGGATATCCACTTTCCATAAAAGCCTTCAGAGTCTACAATTTAAGAACAAGGGTTGTCATGAAATCTATCAATATCTCCTTTGATGATAAGAAGATTACTGGACTTATAGATTTCAATGATCATGATCAGCTAAGATTTGAAAATGAAAACTTAAATTCTGATACTGAAAATCTTGATAGTCTAAATCCTAATACTACAAACTATGATGGATTAAACTCTGATGTTATTGAAACTGTGGTGACTACACCAAAGGAAGATGCACCTGTGCAGGGGGAGCATACTGAAGAAATAACCACATCTCAAGAAGCATCAGAACATACAACTGACTCTTCAAGTTCTGATTCATCAAGTTCTGATAGTTCAGATAGAAGTTTATATGTAATTGAGAAGTGTGAAGAAAGTTTTCGGGAATTGAAGAAGAGATTGATCACGACACCTGTTTTATCACTTCTAGATGATCAAGGAGAGTTTGTAATCTATAGTGATTATTCTCATAAGGGATTAGGTTGTGTGTTGATGTAGCACAATAAAGTTATTGCATATGCAGGTAGACAACCGAAACCTCATGAGCAGAAGTATCCTACTCATGACTTGGAACTAGCAGTAATAGTATTGCTTTGAAGATTTGGAAACATTATCTGTATGGAGAAAGGTGTGAGATTTATACGGACCATAATAATTTGAAGTATATATTCACTGGGAAAAGCAAATGTAGTGGCAACACGATAAGCAAAAAGGAGAAAGTGAATGTGTTGACTGCACCAGAAGAGTTATCTATAGAATTTCAGAAGTTAGAATTGGAAGTCAGAATTTATAATCCAAAAGGAGCAAGGATGTATAATATAAACTTTCAGCCAGAGTTGTTAGAGAAGATAAAGAGATGTCAAGAGGAGATAATGGATTAGGATGTTAACAGTTTAGTAGGAGGAAAGTTATGCACTCAGAAGAATGATCACGGTATTTTCAGATTTTCTTCCAGAACTTGGATGCCATAAGTGACAGAATTAAAGAATGAGATCCTACAGGAAACTCACAATTCTAAATATTCAATCTATCCAGGAAGTGTCAAGATATACATAAATTTAAAGAATAATAATGGTGGCCATATATGAAAAGGAAAATTTCAGAATGGATTAGTAGGTATTAGGCATTTCAAAGAATTGAAGCGGAGTATCAGAGACCTAGTGGATTATTGCAACTGTTAGAAATGCAGAATGAAAATGGGAGCATATTTCTCTGGATTTTATAGTTGGATTACCAAGGACGAAAGCGAACCACGACGCCATTTGGGTTATAGTGGACAAACTAATTAAGTCAGCTCATTTTCTGCCTATTAATGAAAGATTTTCATTGGACAAGTCGGTAATTGAAGGGGATAGTAGTTCATCATGGAGTCCTCGTGTCTATTGTATTTGACCAAGATTCAAGATTTAATTCAAGGTTCTAGAAAGGTTTCAAGAATGTTTGAGGAGCTAAGTTGAATATGAGTACAACTTATCATCCACAGATTAACGGCCAAAGCTAAAGAACGATCCAGAAAATTGAAGGTATGTTATGTGTTTGTGCCATTGGTTTTAGAAGAAATTGAGATGAAGTTGGAAAAGGTGAGATACTTGGACTAGAGTTGGTATAACAGATGAAGGAAGTTGTCGAGATTATTTAGAAAGGGTTAAGTGCAACACAGGATCGTCAAAGGAAATATGCCTTCAATTTTCAAGAAAACTTCAACCATTTTTATATTTTTACAACCCGGAAGTCTCGGGAAAACTCCTTTGTAACCCAATTTATTTATTCTGAGCATTTTCCATAATTTGACTTTTTCAATCCGGAGTACGGTTTTACCTGTGCGGGTCCCGACGCAAAATTTTTGATACAATATTCGTTTGGTAAATAGATAAAACCCGTATTTTCGAGAAATGAGATATTTTAATTAAACTATAATATTTTCTTCTCGTAATTCGTGTAACCAAGGCGCTGGGACCTAGACTGTATTTACAAAAAAGCCTGGTTTTGATAATAATCTAAAAACCGGTACCGAATTGGATCAATTTTGTTAATACTTAATGATTAATTATTCTATTTTTATATCCAATAGTATCCGTTGTGCAAGACATGCCTGTATTTTAACAAGACTACATCAAATTGACAACCCTAAGTAAGTTGTATTGTAATCTTAGTTTGCATTTTGTACTTGTAATATTTAAAGTCTGTAAAAATGTCAAAGGAACATATTGGAGTCTTTTTCTTTAAACAGTATCAAGCCTAAGAATTCTATCTGGAAGAAGATCAAGAAGATCATGCCTCAGAAGAATTATGAAGAAGCTTGGAGTTGAATAAATTTATTTTGGGAAAAATGTTCTAAGTCAAGATCTCTACAAAATGCAGCCATGTGCAACTCTAACCAAAAACAAATTCAGTTATTTTTAAGAAAACATAAAAGAAGTTGCATATGGTTTTTGATTTCACACCATATTCATATAAGTATTAGCCTTCATCCTTGCACCGAAATATCAATCCATAATTATTAACATTCTTACACTAAGATAATATTAAAGTTATAAACAAAATTACACATTTATCTTTTGTATAAATTGTATTAATATTATTGCAAATGCCTAAATCTAGGTACAAATATTATAATGATGTGGTCAAGTAAAATTAGAAAAAGCAAAAAAAAAATTAAAAAGAAAAACTGGTTTTCCAAAAGGACCCTGTCACACAATTCTGAAGGCATCCGCCACAATATTAGTTTTCGGAGACAATTGAGAAACTTGAGTCCTTCTAAAAACTCTTCCAACTTTGAACATTTATGAATTAACAACTCTTGAAGAACATGCATGCTTCCTTTCTCTATCCTCCAACTTTCAAAATTGTCAAGATCCCACAAAATAAGATGGGCGAGTCTCGGGAAACCCATGGCTGAGCATACCATTTCCTTTCCTTTGTATGCGTTACATATTTCTAATTCCCTCAAAGTTGGAATCTTCTCCAGTACTCGCATCGGGTCTTCCTCTAGGTTCGAACTTATTAAGTTTAACTTGGTGATACGAATCAAAGACACATTAATATGATTATGATTAAGTTGTTGCTGCTCCTCGAATAATTCAGACAACTCTGGGAGCTTTTCGTGAAATTTTAATTCCTGAAGGTTGAAGTTTCGATTCCAAAACAGCTGTATGACTGGATGATATCTCAATTCTTGATCAGCAGATATCCGTATAACAAGGCTCATGTACCAAATAGAGGAATTTAATGACAAGGCTAGATCAGATAAGTGCTTGAACATCTCTTTCACATCATCATAACCACCCTTTGCTTTTAGCTTTAGTCTCCGAAGACCGGATAATTTTCGCAGATCCTTAATCTCACACCACTCTGTATCGAAATTCTCGAGTGTCTCTAATTTGCTCAACCCATTGAACCTTAATTTGGAATTCTTCACTGAGTTGACAGAAACCCAACGCGGTAAATACAAATGACGCAAAAATGCCATCTTGCCCAAAACATTACTTGACATCGAACCAGTATTCCACACGTCTAGGTTGAGAGTCTGTAGCACGACCAACTTATGTATCCATGAAAAAGCTTTCAAATTAGAACCCTTTAGGTTGAGATAGCGTAAGTAAACAAGGTTGCCTAATACTCTTTCGATATTAGTACCAAAAAAGGTACCCAAACCAGATTGTCGACCATGCCTTATGTCTTCAAGAGACAAAATTCTTAGTAACTTAAAATAAGAAATATATAGTCCCAATCGTAGTGGCTGACTATTAAATCCAACCATATTTCGAAATAAGATTGATCGATATTGTTGGTGATTGGGTTTCTTGGTAAAGTAAGAAGTAGCTTCTACACCTCTTTTGTCATAAAATACAAGCTGTCTAGTTTTAGCAACCCGAGCGACATCAAAACAATTATTGAGATTCAAATCATTTCCTTCCCCAATATCAATTGCTTCGAAAAAGTCTTCTGCTTTTGCCTGGAATAAAGATAGGTCTCTCATAAGGTCATGAAGAGAACAACTATTAAACTTTGTAAGCGATGATTCCAAAACATTAAGTCTCACTTGAACCATACTCCTATGGACCAGTTCTCCCAGGTAAGATTCAGCGACTTGTATCATTGTTTCTCCTTCCCTTTTGTCACTGGATAGTACCATTCCCTCAGCAATCCATAACTGATACAATGTTTCTGCATCCATCCATTCATCTTCCATAAATTTACTTAGATATAAAAAGCATGGTTTGAGTTGAGTGGGCAAAACGTTGTAACTCTGAATTAAATTTTCAAATAGCTGTTCTTGTTGATTTTCCCCCAACCCCTTCCCTTCTTTTAGGGATGATATACTATCATCGTATACCTTCTTCCACTCATCAAATGTCGGTTTTGTTACAAGAATTCCGCCCAAAATCATTATAGCTGGTGGAAGACCGCCACAATTTTTAACCATTTCTCTTCCCATTTTTTCCATCCTTTTATAATCTCTGGCAATGTCTGTAACAGAAATGACAAAAAGAAATATATGTATAAGCCTACATAATATTAAGCTAGGCCTATTAATTAAGTTAAAAGGAAACACTTAGAAATAGGTAGACACTAATTTGACAATATATAACTTAACAGTCAGCAGGCATTCTAGCAACTGATTTTTTTGTAAGTTCCAAAATTGGGTTAACTACATTTATTTTCAATATTCTAGGAGTTTTAGAGTATTTTTCAAAACAGGTAAAACACTTATAATGAATGTGTGTAGATCAGATATGTACCTATATACTCTCCTCTTGTAGGAAGTGCTTTCAACTGAAGTAGCTCCCAACTTTGATCTGGGCTTAGAGATTCTGGTTGGTGAATGAGTCCTTTTGGATTTGCATACCTAGAAACATCAACATTACGAGTTGTAAGAATTAATTTGCTTAAAGATTTTTCAGGAGTGAATGCCGCCTTAATAGAATCCCAAGCATCATTCGTCCAAATGTCATCAAGTACTATCAAACATTTTTTGTTTTGCTGGATTTGTAGCAGATTCTCCACTAGCTTGTCTTCGTCCCAAGTCAAAATTTCCTCTTTCTTCTCATGGACGAGACCTATAAGTATTCGCTGCAACACTTGTCTCGTTTGCCACTTTTGTGAAATGGAAACCCAAGCTAAACCTGCAAAGTGAGTCTTGATGGTGGAATGATTGTATATTTTTTGAGCCAGGGTTGTCTTTCCTATACCTCCCATTCCACAAATAGAGATGAGCGGGTACGAGTCATCACTCTCATCCACCAGATATCCGACCAATTTATCAACATCGGCCTGAAATCCAACAAATATCTCTGGTTCAACAGTAGTGAAAGTGTGAAATCGCTTTAGCATTCCTCCTGGTTGTCCATGAGATGAATTTGATGATTCAGGGATATCTAATGCTGATTTGATATTACAATCACGAAAGCGGTTGAGGAGAAGGGACATCTTTCTTTTAATATCTTTGAGCTTTCTTGAAAACGTCCTTGTGTGCATCCTCTGCATTATTTTTCCAGGGGATGATAAAGCTTTGACAAGATAAGTTTCGACGACATGTTCAGCATCATAGGCAAGCTCCCGTACATCCGCAAGCAGAATTCGGATATTTTGGTCATGTAACCTTGAATTAGCATCTGGTAAAAATGCCTTGATCCGCACGAGCTCCGTCACCAGTTCTTGAATTTCATCTTGCACTCCATGCAGTACTTGAGCTTCTTCAGACAATAAATCAGTGAGCCTTCCGACAACAATGGACACAATTGCTTCTGCCATTCAGATACCAAACACAAAATGCAGCAGTTGCAATGCAGAAAGTAATGATAGGCGATAAGGATTTTGTGAAGGGTTTTGGAAGGAAGAAAGTAAATAATTGTAAATAATTATATACTCATTTTTATATTAATAAAGAAATTTTTTCATTTTATGTTAAAGTTTCTGAACACCAACCAAGTTAGGTAGATAAGGAATGTGTGGAGAAGATTTTCAAAATGATGAACTTTGAATAATTGAGTGGTGAAGGTCCGTTGAATAATTGTACTCTTCCAAGCTCAAATATCAAATTATAGCCACGAGATCTTACTTCTTTAATCAGTCCCAACAACTATATCATATAGATAATTGAAGTCGTAATAAATCTTAATGTGATACTCGTAAATTCGTTAATGACTCCTGTTTCTGAAGACGAACCAATCAACTTAGGCAGATCAGCTTTAAATTATTACATGTTCAGGAGTTGTTGTAAGATGAAGACCGATAACATTCAAACTAAAGATGATTTCAGTGAAGTAATTAACAGTGTACAAATCAGATGAGGAAGAGGTATAAAAAACTGCAACCAGATATCTTTCTACAAGGAATATATCAGTTATCCATGAGATTTTGTCAAGTATTCTGAATTTTGTAAATTTTGAACTACAAAAAACTCCTACGTTGCTTAACCTTAACCCGAGGTCAGATAAGAACTCCTTTTCCAGGTTAGATAAGCACATATTTAGACATTTTGTGATATGTCTAAATATGTTCAAAGTATCTCTAAGTATTAGAGTAGTCTTTAAAACACCTCTTTGAATTATTACCAATGAAAAACCAAACAAGATGCCCATTTTGTCTCTTTCTTCTCAATTTGCTTTAGATTCCCCGCAATAATTGATTTATGCCTGTTAGTTAATTTGTACTCTGAAGAACTTCTAACAACTTTGTGTTTGATTTTTCTAATAGCCTGAATCTGATAAACATCAACTTAATGAGATAATCACAAAGCAGATTATTTTCAGATTCACGATAATTTTATTTTTTGTGTAAAAAAATTAACATCTAGTACATACCACTTGCATCATCAAGAATGACTACAAACAAGAGGTCTGCACATTTTGCGTCTTTCTTTTTCGTGGTTTTAGACTCTTCTTGCATACGGAGGTCAAATGTTTTTTTGTTGATAATTAGTATAGAAAAATGATCAGACTTATTCCATGTAACATTAGATTAGTATTTTGATCATTGAGATCCTCTATTTTGAGGTGCATTACCAAAACAACAATAAATTACTCAATAATTAATAGTGATCCTATTGAGCTGAATCATTTTATTAATAATATTATTTAAATCTTTAGTTGTAGAGATCTGAATTTGATATTAGGATGAAATACTGTAATAAATAAGTATTATTTAATTTATTTAGTTTTAGAGAATCAAAGTCCATGAAACTATATTACTGGTTGTTGAGTTGCTAGTATCTACGCTCTTTCAGAGAGTATTCTAGTGGAGCAAGCTTTTGTTATATTGTTCTTGTCAATTTCTGGCTTTTGTTTGTGATCTGTTTTAGTTATTTGATGTTGTTAAGTCTCTTTTGTTTTCAAACCTTTGCAACAAGGCTTCTTTGTTATATCATGGTATGAACTGTTGGACAAACTTAGTATTTTAGACTAAGTTGTGAATCATTTTGAGACTCTATATGAGTGAGACACATTATGTGTTAGTGGTGTGTATTTATTGGAACGTATTCTCCTCTTCGAGGAGATTCCAACGCATATTTACACGCTCAAAATGAGTAAAAGGTGAATGAGAACTGATGTTCCAAAGTTTTACCTTTTAATATGAAAAGTGGTTTTGTACCACATCGAGAGTAGCACAAACCTATTCCTTAGTTTTTCTTATAAATACCATGTACCACATCGAAAAGAAAAACAAGTTCTTTCAAGCCTTTCTTTATAAATAGAGTCTTAGGGCATCAGTTTATTAAGTCAAGGTAATAAGAGTCCTCTCTTTCATTCTCGGTCTTTTCAGTCTTAAATTTTCCAATACTCCGGTGATAGTTCTCGGGCTTAGTTCAAGTTCGCTGAGAGTATATTCGATCTATCGATTATACTGGTATCTCGTTTTATCCTGGTAGGCTATCGACTCGCACATACGGTGAGAGGCGAAATAGCTTTAAGGAGACAGTTTCAACTGGACTCGAGGATTTCCATTTGGTGATATTCTTCCTTTCTCTGTTTGATTTCGTTTACTCACGCACACACTTATTTGATTTATATGTATTAATCGCAGATTGTATTCACAATCTTAAAGCTATTTTTTATATACATCTGTGACTGATACATCTGTTTCCGCTTGTTTTGTTGAGTAACAGGTCGATGGAGAACCAAACTGTGAACGATCCGATGAACATGATGGCTGATCCCAATGCACAGATCACTGGATCTGATGGGATTCACCAGCAGCCGATTAACCCTAACGCACGGATCGTACGATCTGATGGGGGTCAAATGCCTGTTGAACATGTGCCTTCGGGACATGTGCCTGTGGGACACACTGTCATTGGACAGTTTAGTGTTCCTCTTGGACATATATCGGCAGGATTCACTCCTCCGATCATACCTGCGGTGCCTACTGGTATGCATACACCTGTAGTACAGACGCACGTACCATCTGTTCCACCTGTGGTGCCTGCTGCACCTGTTATGCCAACTGTGCCTGCTGCACATGCTGAAAAACCTGAGAAGTTCAACGGAACAAACTTCAAACGTTGGCAACAAAAGATGCACTTTTATATGACCACGTTGCATATGGATCGCTTCCTTAAGGAAGAACCATCGTTGCTCACTACTGAGAGTAACATGCAGACTGTGTATGCTGCTGATGCTTGGAAGCACCCGACTACATCTGTCGGAACTATATGTTAAATTGTTTGTCTGACTCGTTGTATAACGTATACAGCGCGAAGCCAACAGCTAAGGTCTTATGGGAGTCACTTGACCATTAGTATAAAACCGAGGACGCTGGGGCAAAGAAGTGGATTGTTGGCCGCTTTCTTGATTATAAGATGGCAGACTCTAAGACTGTGGCCAGTCAGGTGCAGGAACTGCAGGTGATCATTCATGACATTCATGCTGAGGGAATGGTCATAAGTGAGTCTTTCCAAGTTGCTGCTGTTATTGAAAAGCTTCCACCTGGATGGAAAGATTTCAAGAACTACCTTAAGCACAAGCGAAAGGAGATGTCTATGGAGGATCTTATTGTTAGACTTCGTATTGAAGAAGACAGCAGAGGGTCCCAGAAGAAAGTTAATGTTGCCACTGAGAAGGCAAACATGGTGGAGCATGCTCAAAGCTCCAAGCCCAAGAAGACTAATTCTAGTAAAGGGGCAAAGCTGGCACCCAAAGGAGGGATTTCGAAGTCGAAATTTCAGGGGAAGTGCTAGAACTATGATAAAGTTGGTCATGGGTCTTCTGACTGCAAGAAGCCCAAGAAGCCCAACAAGAAGAAAGAAGCAAACATGGTAGAGAATATCTCCAAGGAGATGGGTGATATAGACCTTTGTGCTACGGTCTCTGAAGTGAACCTGGTCGGTTTTAATCCACGTGAATGGTGGATTGATACTGGTGCTACTAGGCATGTTTGCTCAGACAAGGCGATTTTCTCTAGCCTCAAAGCTTCCGATGCTGGTGAGAAGCTCTACATGGGTAATTCAGCAACTTCTACCATTGAGGGTGAAGGCATGGTGATCCTGAAGATGACCTCTGGGAAGAATCTGACTTTGAAGAATGTACTTTATGTGCCTGATATTCGCAAGAACCTTGTGTCTGGTTCTCTGTTGAGTAAGCATGGCTTTCGCATTATAATAGAGTCAGATAAAGTAATTTTGTCTAAGAGTGGTATATTTGTAGGCAAGGGTTATATAACCGATGGGCTTTTTAAGCTCAATGTAATGTCCATTAAGGACGATAATGAAATGAAGAATTCTTCTGCTTACTTGCTTGAGTCTCCTAATTTATGGCATGCTAGATTAGGACATGTAAATTATGACACTTTACGACGTTTAAGTGCAAAAGAATACATACCTAAATTTACTATCGATTCAAAACATAAGTGTGAGACTTGTGTTGAGGCAAAATTAACGAGATCATCATTTAAACGTGTGGAAAGGAACACCAAAGTTCTAGACCTAATACATAGCGACATATGTGATTTAAAATTCGCTCCAACAAGAGGAGGAAACAAGTATTTTATCACATTCATTGATGATTGTACAAAATACTGCTATATATATTTGTTGAAAAGCAAAGACGAAGCTATAGATAAATTTAAAATCTATAAAGAAGAAGTTGAGACACAACAGACTGAGAAAATCAAAACGATACGAAGTGATCATGGAGGTGAATATGTTGAACCATTTGGAGAATTCTGTTCACAACATGGTATAATCTATGAGGTCACTGCACCATACTCCCCCCAGTCAAATGGTGTGGCTGAAAGGAAGAATCGCACTCTGAAAGAAATGATGAATGCGATGTTGTTAAGCTCTGGGCTTCCACAATCGATGTGGGGAGAAGCTATCTTAAGCGCAAATAATATTTTAAATATTACGATGCGCAAGAATAAGGATGTAAGTCCTTATGAAATGTGGAAGAAAAAGAAACCAAGTTACCAACACCTGAAAGTATGGGGGGTGCCTTGCAAAGGTACTGATCCCTACACCGAAGAAGGTGAAGATAGGTCCTAATACTGTGGATTGTATTTTCATCGGATATCCTCCATATAGTACTGCATTTCGGTTTCTTGTTCATGAATCCAAGATTCCTGATATTCAAAAGAATACCATTATGGAATCAAGGAATGCCTCATTCTTTGATACGGTGTTTCCCTGTAATCCAGGAAACCAACAACCTACGACGTCTAAACGATCTCATGAGTCTGTAGATAACGATAATGAGAGTGACGAAAGTGAAGACGAAAATGTGGGGGTAGTGAGAAGGAGCAAAAGACAACGAACGGAGAAATCCTATGGGTCTGATTTTATGACCTATTTGCTCGAAGAAGGTGACCCAAAAACCTATAAGGAGGCGGTTACCTCACCTGATGGACCTATGTAGAAAGAGGCCATCAAGAATGAAGTTGATTCAATTATGCAGAATCATACTTGGGAACTAGTGGGCTTGCCAACTGGTTGCAAACCATTAGGTAGCAAGTGGGTTTTCAAGAAGAAGTTGAAAACTAATGGCACTATTGATAAGTATAAGGCCAGACTTGTGATTAAAGGATACAAGCAACAAAAAGGACTTGATTATTTTGATACATATTCTCCTGTAACGAGAATAATGTCCATAAGGATGATGTTTGCTATTGCTGCAATGCGTAATCTAACTGTACATCAAATGGATGTGAAAACAGCCTTTCTAAATGGGGACATAGATGAGGAAATCTATATGGAACAACCCGAAGGGTTTGTTATCCCAGGACAAGAAAGGAAAGTTTGTAGATTGGTGAAATCATTGTATGGTTTGAAGTAAGCGCCTATGAAATGGCATAAAAAATTTGACGAGGTCGTGCTGGCTAATGGCTTCAAAATCAATGAATGTGATAGCTGTGCCTATTACAAGGATAACAAGAGTGGCTATGTCATGATGACGCTATATGTAGATGATCTACTTATTGCCGGAAGCAATGATAAAGTGATCAAATCTACCAAGGACATGTTGAAATCAAGATTCGACATGAAAGACATGGGACTAGCAAATGTAATTCTGGGAATTCAAATTTCTAGAACATCAGAGGGTCTCGCATTAAGTCAATAACATTATATTGACAAGATCCTTGAGAAGTTTCTTAAGGATGACTTTGAGAAAGCTAGGACACCTGTGGATATGACTTTGCACCTATCCAAAAACAAAGGTGTAGCTGTATCCCAATTGGAATATTCGAGGATAATTGGTAGTTTGATGTACCTCATGAGCTGTACAAGACCAGACATTGCATACTCAATTAGCAAGTTGAGTAGGTTTACGAGTAATCCGGGAGCTGATCACTGGAAAGCGATCATAAGGGTACTAAGGTACTTGAGGGGAACTCGAGACTATGGACTGCACTATGGCAGATACCCAGCAGTATTAGAAGGATATACTGACGCAAATTGGATATCTAGTAAGAAAGCACTTAAGTCTACGAGCGGCTATGTGTTTACATTAGCTGGAGCGGCAATATCATGGAAATCCTCAAAACAAACGGTGATAACTCATTCCACGCTGGAAGTTGAGTTTGTGGCACTAGATAAATGCGCCGAAGAGGCTGAATATCTACGTCAGTTTCTGGAGGATATTCCAAGATGGCCAAAGCCTGTAACTGCAGTAGGGATTCATTGTGATAGTCAATCCGCTATTGGCAGAGCACAGAGCACGATGTATAATGGAAAGTCTCGTCATATACTACGACGACACAGTTCCATTAAACAATTGATCTCAACCGAAATTATCACTATTGACTATATACCGTCAAAAGATAATATCGCGGATCTACTAACCAAAGGGTTATCAAAAGAAGTGGTTGAGAAATCATCGAGAGGGATGGGCCTTAAGCCTATTGCTTAACGGCGTCATGGTGGACACCCAACCATTGCTGACTGGAGATCCCAAGAACTTGGTTCAATGGAACAACTAAATCATGATGACCAAATCACTGTGGGGGTAACCCCTGGCCTGTTCCTATGATGAGGAAACAGTGAGACCCGTAAGGTACGAGGTTAAGCTTTGAGCTTTTAATGATCTTTGATGAATACATGGAGTTCAGGAGTGAACGCATGGAATTCAGTTGAGTAAACGCGAGTTACTCTATAAGATAAAGATCACCTATGTGGGAGAGAAGTGGGGCCGCTTCAAAGGAGAATTGCGAGGCACAATTCTTTAAAAACTCCTGCAGAACCAGGACGATGTTCCATGGCCAAAATGGACATAATCATGAGAACTAAATGAGTCAGGAAATATATAGTGATGAGTATGTCATCGTTTACATAAACGGTCGAACAGTTCAAGGATATCGCGTCATACTATCTACCAGTAAAGTCGATATACTTATTCGAGCGAAGGTTCAAGGAGCATTCTCTACCTTTCGTATGTTATATCTGACCGCCGGAACTATCACCAAGTCAAGCTCCGCGTCTGTCTGTCTATGTGGTGCGTGCTATTGGACCATCAATCTCATTTGTGGGGGATTGTTGGACAAACTTAGTATTTTAGACTAAGTTGTGAATCATTTTGAGACTCTATATGAGTGAGACGCATTATGTGTTAGTGGTGTGTATTTATTGGAATGTATTCTCCTCGATTCCAACGCATATTTACACGCTCAAAATGAGTAAAAGGTGAATGAGAACTGATGTTCCAAAGTTTTACCTTTTAATATGAAAAGTGGTTTTGTACCACATCGAGAGTAGCACAAACCTATTCCTTAGTTTTTCTTATAAATACCATGTACCACATCGAAAAGATAAACAAGTTCTTTCAAGCCTCTCTTTATAAATAGAGTCTTAGGGCATCAGTTTATTAAGTCAAGGGAATAAGAGTCCTCTCTTTCATTCTCGGTCTCTTTAGTCTTAAATTTTCCGATACTCTGGTGATAGTTCTCGGGCTTAGTTCAAGTTCGCTGAGAGTATATTCGATCTATCGATTATACTGGTATCTCGTTTTATCCTGGGAGGCTATCGACTCGCACATACGGTGAGAGGCGAAATAGCTTTAAGGAGACAGTTTCAACTGGACTCGAGGATTTCCATTTGGTGATATTCTTCCTTTCTCTGTTTGATTTTGTTTACTCACGCACACACTTATTTGATTTATATGTATTAATCGCAGATTGTATTCACAATCTTAAAGCTATTTTTTTATATACATCTGTGACTGATACCTCTGTATCTGCTTATTTTGTTGAGTAACAGATCGATGGAGAACCAAACTGTGAACGATTCGATGAACATGACGGCTGATCCCAATGCACAGATCACTGGATCTGATGGGGTTCACCAGCAGCCGATTAACCCTAACGCACGGATCGTACGATCTGATGGGGGTCAAACGCCTGTTGAACATATGCCTTCGGGACATGTGCCTGTAGGACACACTGTTATTGGACAGTTTAGTGTTCCTCTTGGACAGATATCGGCAGGATTCACTCCTCCGATCATACCTGCGATGCCTACTGGTGTGCATACACCTGTAGTACAGATGCACGTACCATCTGTTCCACCTGTGGTGCCTGCTGCACCTGTTATGCCAACTGTGCCTGTTGCACATGCTGAAAAACCTGAGAAGTTCAACGGAACGAACTTCAAACGTTGGCAACAAAAGATGCACTTTTATCTGACCACGTTGCATATGGATCGCTTCCTTAAGGAAGAACCACTGTTGCTCACTGCTGAGAGTAACATGCAGACTGTGTATGCTGCTGATGCTTGGAAGCACCCGACTACATCTGTCAGAACTATGTGTTAAATTGTTTGTCTGACTCGTTGTATAACGTATACAGCGTGAAGCCAACAGCTAAGGTCTTATGGGAGTCACTTGACCATTAGTATAAAACCGAGGACGCTGGGGCAAAGAAGTGGATTGTTGGCCGCTTTCTTGATTATAAGATGTCAGACTCTAAGACTGTGGCCAGTCAAGTGCAGGAACTGCAGGTGATCATTCATGACATTCATGCTGAGGGAATGGTCATAAGTGAGTCTTTCCAAGTTGCTGCTGTTATTGAAAAGCTTCCACCTGGATGGAAAGATTTCAAGAACTACCTTAAGCACAAGCGAAAGGAGATGTCTATGGAGGATCTTATTGTTAGACTTCGTATTGAAGAAGACAACAGAGGGTCCGAGAAGAAAGTTAATGTTGCCACTGAGAAGGCAAACATGGTGAAACATGCTCAAAGCTCCAAGCCCAAGAAGACTAATTCTAGTAAAGGGGCAAAGCTGGCACCCAAAGGAGGGATTCGAAGTCGAAATTTTAGGGGAAGTGCTACAACTGTGATAAAGTTGGTCATAGGTCTTCTGACTGCAAGAAGCCCAAGAAGCCCAACAAGAAGAAAGAAGCAAACATGGTAGAGAATATCTCCAAGGAGATGGGTGATATAGACCTCTGTGCTACGATCTCTGAAGTGAACCTGGTCGGTTCTAATCCACGTGAATGGTGGATTGATACTGGTGCTACTAGGCATGTTTGCTCAGACAAGGCGATTTTCTCTAGCCTCAAAGCTTCCGATGCTGGTGAGAAGCTCTACATGGGGAATTCAGCAACTTCTACCATTGAGGGTGAAGGCACGGTGATCCTGAAGATGACCTCTGGGAAGAATCTGACTTTGAAGAATGTACTTTATGTGCCTGATATTCGCAAGAACCTTGTGTCTGGTTCTCTGTTGAGTAAGCATGGCTTTCGCATTGTAATAGAGTTAGATAAAGTAATTTTGTCTAAGAGTGGTATGTTTGTAGGCAAGGGTTATATAACCGATGGGCTTTTTAAGCTCAATGTAATGTCCATTAAGGACGATAATGAAATGAAGAATTCTTCTGCTTACTTGCTTGAGTCTCCTAATTTATGGCATGCTAGATTAGGACATGTAAATTATGACACTTTACGACGTTTAAGTGCAAAAGAATACATACCTAAACTTACTATCGATTCAAAACGTAAGTGTGAGACTTGTGTTGAGGCAAAATTAACGAGATCATCATTTAAACGTGTGGAAAGGAACACCAAAGTGCTAGACCTAATACATAGCGATATATGTGATTTAAAATTCGCTCCATCAAGAGGAGGAAACAAGTATTTTTTTACATTCATTGATGATTGTACAAAATACTGCTATGTATATTTGTTAAAAAGCAAAGACGAAGCTATAGATAAATTTAAAATCTATAAAGAAGAAGTTGAGACACAACAGACTGAGAAAATCAAAACGATACGAAGTGATCGTGGAGGTGAATATGTTGAACCATTTGGAGAATTCTGTTCACAACATGGTATAATCCATGAGGTCACTGCACCATACTCCCCGAAGTCAAATGGTGTGGCTGAAAGGAAGAATCGCACTCTGAAAGAAATGATGAATCCGATGTTGTTAAGCTCTGGGCTTCCACAATCGATGTGGGGAGAAGCCATCTTAAGCGCAAATAATATTTTAAATATTACGATGCGCAAGAATAAGGATGTAAGTCCTTATGAAATGTGGAAGAAAAAGAAACCAAGTTACCAACACCTGAAAGTGTGGGGGTGCCTTGCAAAGGTACTGATCCCTACACCGAAGAAGGTGAAGATAGGTCCTAATACTGTGGATTGTATTTTCATCGGATATCCTCCACATAGTACTGCATATCGGTTTCTTGTTCATGAATCCAAGATTCCTGATATTCAAAAGAATACCATTATGGAATCAAGGAATGCCTCATTCTTTGAGACGGTGTTTCCCTGTAATCCAGGAAACCAACAACCTACGACGTCTAAACGATCTCATGAGTCTGTAGATGACGATAATGAGAGTGACGAAAGTGAAGACGAAAATGTGGGGGTAGTGAGAAGGAGTAAAAGACAACGAACGGAGAAATCCTACGGGTCTGATTTTATGACCTATTTGCTTGAAGAAGGTGACCCAAAAACCTATAAGAAGGTGGTTACCTCACCTGATGGACCTATGTGGAAAGAGGCCATCAAGAATGAAGTTGATTCAATTATACAGAATCATACTTGGGAACTAGTGGGCTTGCCAACTGGTTGCAAACCATTAGGTAGCAAGTGGGTTTTCAAGAAGAAGTTGAAAACTAATGGCACTATTGATAAGTATAAGGCCAGACTTGTGATTAAAGGATACAAGCAACAAAAAGGACTTGATTATTTTGATACATATTCTCCTGTAACGAGAATAACGTCCATAAGGATGATGTTTGCTATTGCTGCAATGCGTAATCTAACTGTACATCAAATGGATGTGAAAACAGCCTTCCTAAATGGGGACATAGATGAGGAAATCTATATGGAACAACCCGAAGGGTTTGTTGTCCCAGGACAAGAAAGGAAAGTTTGTAGATTGGTGAAATCATTGTATGGTTTGAAGTAAGCGCCTATGAAATGGCATGAAAAATTTGACGAGGTCGTGCTGGCTAATGGCTTCAAAATCAATGAATGTGATAGATGTGCCTATTACAAGGATAACAAGAGTGACTATGTCATGATGACGCTATATGTAGATGATCTACTTATTGCCGGAAGCAATGATAAAGTGATCAAATCTACCAAGGACATGTTGAAATCAAGATTCGATATGAAAGACATGGGACTAGCAAATGTAATTCTGGGAATTCAAATTTCTAGAACATCAGAGGGTCTCGCATTAAGTCAACAACATTATATTGACAAGATCCTTGAGAAGTTTCTTAAGGATGACTTTGAGAAAGCTAGGACACCTGTGGATATGACTTTGCACCTATCCAAGAACAAAGGTGTAGTTGTATCCCAATTGGAATACTCGAGGATAATTGGTAGTTTGATGTACCTCATGAGCTGTACAAGACCAGACTTTGCATACTCAATTAGCAAGTTGAGTAGGTTTACGAGTAATCCGGGAGCTGATCACTGGAAAGCGATCATAAGGGTACTAAGGTACTTGAGGGGAACTCGAGACTATGGACTGCACTATGGCAGATACCCAGCAGTATTAGAAGGATATACTGACGTAAATTGGATATCTAGCAAGAAAGCACTTAAGTCTACGAGCGGCTATGGGTTTACATTAGCTGGAGCGGCAATATCATGGAAATCCTCAAAACAAACGGTGATAACTCATTCCACGATGGAAGCTGAGTTTGTGGCACTAGATAAATGCGCCGAAGAGGCTGAATATCTACGTCAGTTTCTGGAGGATATTCCAAGATGGCCAAAGCCTGTAACTGCAGTAGGGATTCATTGTGATAGTCAATCCGCTATTGGCAGAGCACAGAGCACGATGTATAATGGAAAGTCTCATCATATACGACGACGACACAGTTCCATTAGACAATTGATCTCAATCGGAATTATCACTATTGACTATATACCGTCAAAAGATAATATCGCGGATCCACTAACCAAAGGGTTATCAAAAGAAGTAGTTGAGAAATCATCGAGAGGGATGGGCCTTAAGCCTATTGCTTAACGGCATCATGGTGGACACCCAACCATTGCTGACTGGAGATCCCAAGAACTTGGTTCAATGGGACAACTAAATCATGATGCCCAAATCACTGTGGGGGTAACCCTGGCCTGTTCCTATGATGAGGAAACAGTGAGACCCGTAAGGTACGAGGTTAAGCTTTGAGCTTTTAATGATCTTTGATGAATACATGGAATTCAGGAGTGAACGCATGGAATTCAGTTGAGTAAACGCGGGTTACTCTATAAGATAAAGATTACCTATGTGGGAGAGAAGTGGGGCCGCTTCAAAGGAGAATTGCGAGGCACAATTTTTTAAAAACTCCTGCAGAACCAGGACGATGTTCCATGGCCAAAATGGACATAATCATGAGAACTGAATGAGTCAGGAAATATATAGTGATGAGTATGTCATCGTTTACACAAACGGTCGAACAGTTCAAGGACATCGTGTTATACTGTCTACCAGTAAAGTCGATATACTTATTCGAGCGAAGGTTCAAGGAGCATTCTCTACCTATCGTATGCTATATCTGACCGCCGGAACTATCACCAAGTCAAGCTCCGCGTCTGTCTGTCTATGTGGTGCGTGCTACTGGACCATCAATCTCATTTGTGGGGGATTGTTGGACAAACTTAGTATTTTAGACTAAGTTGTGAATCATTTTGAGACTCTATATGAGTGCGACACATTATGTGTTAGTGGTGTGTATTTATTGGAACGTATTCTCCTCTTCGAGGGGATTCCAACGCATATTTACACGCTCAAAATGAGTAAAAGGTGAATGAGAACTGATATTCCAAAGTTTTACCTTTTAATATGAAAAGTGGTTTTGTACCACATCGAGAGTAGCACAAACCTATTCCTTAGTTTTTCTTATAAATATCATGTACCACATCGAAAAGATAAACAAGTTCTTTCAAGCTTTTCTTTATAAATAGAGTCTTAGGGCATCAGTTTATTAAGTCAAGGGAATAAGAGTCCTCTCTTTCATTCTCGGTCTCTTTAGTCTTAAATTTTCCAATACTCCGTTGATAGTTCTCGGGCTTAGTTCAAGTTCGCTGGGAGTATATTCGATCTATCGATTACACTGGTATCTCGTTTTATCCTGGGAGGCTATCGACTCGCACATACGGTGATAGGCGAAATAGCTTTAAGGAGACAGTTTCAACTGGACTCGAGGATTTCCATTTGGTGATATTCTTCCTTTCTCTGTTTGATTTCGTTTACTCACGCACACACTTATTTCATTTATATGTATTAATTCGCAGATTGTATGCACAGACTCAAGGGGAGCCTTAGAAATTGTAAATGCCTTATAATGTGTGGGATCATGATGTATTAGAACTATTTTTTGACATAATAGGTTTGAAAGGTCAATTTTTTAGGTTTTTTCACTAGTTGCTGCTGTGTTTTACTTCTTAGTGGCCTGAACCCTAATATTATGAGAAACATTGCTTCACTCTATAACCTTATAATGTTCAGTTTTTTATTAAACACATATATAATGAATAGAATTAAAAAAATGGTTGGGTCAACGTTCAAACCCTTTTGTTTGTGTTCTTGTTTGACGTATATGTATAAATAATTAAAAGAAGTCACTAATGGTGCTTAGAACGTAGTCTGAAATTATGATATGTAAAATTAGGTGCTTGTATATACAAGATCAGAGAACTGCAAGTTTTAGCCCTGATCTGCAAAGAATAAAAATAAATGTGGTAGTATTCAATCTTTCCAAACTAATGACATTTTCTCAGTCTAATGCTATTCCTGTAATCACAAGAAATTGGTACCCGCATTACAGGTTTGGAAACTCAACTAGAGCAAGCACAAGAAGAGCCGAAGATGCTCAAAGACTCAATAGCCTCAGTTGAGGCCGCAAAGAAAGAAGCTCAATAACAACTCGAGGTTAATTCCAGTAATGTCTTCGGCTTCCTCTAAACCGCCTTATTTTGTAGTTTTTAACCACTCAACTGCGTTTTTGTTCCTATAGTATAGACACAAAAAGATGCCAAATTCTAACATTTAAATTGTGCCCTCTCTATAGAGTATCCTGATGGAAATATATAGATAAAACAATTTTAAGTATGATTTAATAAATCTCTACTGAATTTTTCCTTTGCTCTTTGCAGCTGGTCAGTCTGGGGTTATGTCATAATTTGTATCTTGGTGAATTACATGGTAAATTTTCTTGCTGTTAACCAAGTTTGAAATCCATATAATTTAAGCTATGCTTGATCAATCATCTGAAACAGGTCTTAATATTACTTTTGGCTATCATTTGTTTCCTGTCATTGTAAGAGTTGATTTGATGTACCTTTCTACTACATATACTCATCATCTGGTGTTTTACATGTCTGAGTTTTCTTTCTACGCGTATTTTACTTCTTAGCTTGTCATGTTGGTGGGAACAAAGCTCCATCATGTTTTATGTTATTTTAGGTTTTAAATTTAGTAAGTCCAGTCTGGTATGAAGACTTCTAACTAAATCCCGAGCTGTTTATATTGTTATATCTCTATTTTTACTTTCTCGAAATGAATGCGTCTGGTCAACATCAGTTCCTTAGTTATGATTTTGATATGAATACATATATAATGTCTCAACCTCTCTGATGTTATGTTGCACTTTTTTTCTTTTCAGAGTTGTGATCATCCTTACTTTGTCGATCCTTCTCTCAAAAACTGATAACTAAAGATCTTCACAACTCTTGGAAGGTTTTGCTTACTTTCTCTTTGGTTTTCGTTGTTAATATTGCCGGTACCAAGTCCAATTCTTTGTACACCAGTAGTAGAATAGATGGATGGATATGTGTAGTATCTGATATTGGATTAGAAGAATCTGTTGTAACTAGATGTTTGAATATTGGTTGTTAGATTTATTGATACCGGTAATTATGCATCATTGGTTTTTGGAAAGGTTCATTGGTTGGCAAATTTTTGGTATATATATTTTTAAAATGTGCATTAATAAAACAGGTACAGACATCATTACAGTGGAAATAATATATGTCAAAGTTTAATACATCAGATTTAGTTGAACATTGACATCAGTAATACCAATTAAAACTGATGTTAAATACTACAACAAAAAAAATCTTAAAACAGAAAACCAATGTTATTAGGCTTTATAGACATCGGTTTGTTACCAATAGATATCGGTTTGAAATAAATAACCGATGTCAAAAGTTATGTTAACATCGGTTTATGTTGAAAACTGTTATTACTGTTATAGTAACATCAGTTTAATGGGTAAAATGGAAATATTTTGCTTATCTGACATATGTTTAAATTGATAAAAATATCATATGTATGATAATTCATGAAGATCAGATATGCATTAGAAATTTAACATCTTTAAAAATGGATGTTATACCTCTTCTTTAACATCAGTTTAAAACAGATGTTAAATGGGGGTCTTTAACATCACCCACGAGTAAATCGAATTTTTTGTTCATAGAAATCGGTTTTTGGCCCAATGTCTATTCTATGTTTTCTAGTAGTGATACTTCATATTCTATTTACATGTAATATTTTAAAACTTTAGCTTATAAGCTTCAAGTCTGAAAGCATGCTTAGAGCATGTGCAAGTTCATGGAGTGCTTAGTTTACCAAGCTAATTGTGTGTGACATTTGGCACATACAATGGTGTTTTGACATGGGCTAATAGCTGTTTGTAAGAGCTGATGACTATTATACACAAGTGTTGGCTTAAAAGAAAAATATTTGTTTATTATTTATGTAGATATGAAAGGGGAAAATGCATCTCCGGTTCCCAAAAGAGAATGAACAAGCATTATTTTTCTATGCTTTTTCCATTATGAATCATTCTTCTATCATTCCATTTTCTCCGCCCCATACAATTCTAACAGCCTAAAAAAAACTAATATCTTCCGGTTCATGTTATTTTAAAAAAAGGCTCATGACCCCTCTTCGTTATTCATTAAAACATTATAGTGAAAGTCTTCACCACATAAAATAGATTTTGTTTAACTCTAGCATTAACAGTGTGTATGATTTTTGTATTCATTAGAGAACTATCCAGACTTGTATATTTTCGAGTCCAACCAAACTAACATAGCCCACTTAGTGTCATGCAAAAAATTTCTAGTGACCATTATCATGACCTTAACATCCCAACGTTTGTTCCACCAAAATTATATTGGTTTCCCAAAATTGATTCTTATTATCAATATCAATTTGATGCTTACACCTAATACATACCATGGTTCATTCTCGATATTCAGTTGGTTCATTATTTGATCAGATTTCATTAAACACACATCTCAAACTAATCACTAATATCTCAAAATAATTATCCATTTATACAGGCCACTTAAATTTCAATTTTCCAACTTTATTCCAAGTGTCACAAAATTTGTGATATGATAATGTCATTTCCAAGAATCATATTCAATACATATCATACATCAACATCCTTTATCTCAACCATATTTCTCCGTTCAAACATAATTAAGTAATTTGTCATTTTCATCCTATATTTAGACCATGATTCTATATATCATCTCGAATTAATTAAATGTATGGCTTTATCTAAAATGAACTACTAAATTTCAATTACATCTCTTAATTTACCGTTCTAAATCTATCAACAAGAGTTAAATTTATAACCAAAATACGTATAAAAAATTAAATTGCACTAAAATAATTCATTTTTTTGTTTTGCAACATGGAGGGTCACATCCACCAGCCATATATATCATTTGCCACATTACCAATTTTGTATTTAATTATATCGATAATAAATATTTGATTTGCTCTATATTATGAGCATTCTATGAATTTCATGTCACAAGGTCTATTTTTGACAATTCAAGATTTATGCACAAATAAATCTATTTTCAAGAAAAATATTGAACAAACTAATAGACTAATAAAAATTTCCAACCTAATGAGAAGACTAATACGGGTTGAATGATTAAAATATCAATTATAAATAACATACACATATAATTGATGCACACAATGAAGAAACAATAAGGAGGCCCGCTAATATTTCAACTAGATCTATTGGTTCTTAAATATATACTTTAATAAAAATTGATAATGGGGTCGGATTTCATAAATAAATAAACAATATTTATTTAATTTTATATTTAATTTTTAAAAAATATAATTTTTATCCTAGCATTTGTTCAGAGTACTCCTCAATTAATCTAAGTAATTGTAATGGAGTAAGCTCACCGAGTCAAACTAAAAACTTTGTATTAAATTAAGATTTTAAAGGATTTTTTAGAATTCTTGAAATCAAGAGGTATTCAACTTGTATTTTAAAAAAGCTTTTAAAAACTGATGATATTACTGTATAAAGTCTTCTAAGAACCGAGTGTATTCAGTTTGAATTTTAAAATGTGCATTAAAATTTTGTTGTAATCAATTTGTATTATAAAAAACCATCAATATAGATATTACTGTATAAAGTCCATGAATTCTTTTATTTGATACATTGGTGAATTTTGGTCCACTTTCTAGTACATTTTTTATCTTTTAAAAGTTTCAAGTTTTAGAACATTTTTATTTAATATATTTAGAATTGAAGTTGTAGTTACCAGGGACCAAATCTCAACATTTGATAATACTTTGGATTTATCATTTTTACTCATATTGTAATATCATTTATATGTAAGAAGCAGATAAGACTTCTTATCCAAGACTTAGGTCTATGTACTTCCAAAACCAATCCAAACCGTTGATATGATACTAGAGAAGGCCAATTTTCGTCATGCAATGAGCTTTAATGTTAAATTTATAATCACGTTTTCATATAGAGCTATTCCATGACAATTTGGGGAAAATATTATGGGTTTATGTGACTTGGGGCTAATTATTAAAGGAATTATTTTAAGAGATCATAGAATTTCACGGTCCCTTCTCAAGGTGCCTACTAATCCTTTTATAAGGAATCACCCCATGTAGTCTTTTGACGTTAGATTTCTGTTTAGACCCATATTTTTATTCTTTAGGAGCAATTAACCAATATATTTACGTATCCTTATTTTATATATTCCAATGATTTGGGTTCAGGTTAACGACCCGTCGAGCCTTTTATAATTAGAGTTGGCAATTCATTTTGTTTGTATTCTTTCATGTCGTGTAGTTTCTTGTTTTGGTGTATTGAAGGACAAATGCATATGCCGACACATTTAGTATTCGTTGTACTGAAGGGTAAATATATATTTGTAACCAATCGTTACGTGTATATTAACAAGTAAATAACTATATATATATATATGTATATGGATATATATTATATATCTATATTTACATATAATGGTATATTTTGAATATAATTGTATCAATATATATGAATTATATGTATATAATACATATAATCATATACATGTATTTATTTCGTGTATTGTCATGTTGTATCCTATACCCAAGGTAAACACATATACTTATCTGTTTAGATTTTCGGGTTTTATCGTATCATATACTCTCGTGTTCGTGTACCCTAAACCGAAACAACATATGTATTTATATCATGTCCGTTCTCGGTGTCTTTTATCGTGTCGTATACTAAATTGACAGGGCCTAATTATAATCCTATATTTATGGAAGATTACCAAATTAGAGGTTGGGTTTATATTATGTTCAACAAGTCCCTAGTGTTTATCGGAGATTTTTCATTCGGTGAACACTATATTTATTTAAATGTCATCACCTGATGATCAAATTTCCATGCTTGTGATGATTCCTTAATGTCTTTTTGCATTCCAAGAAGAGTGATGATATAGCTTCCGAATTTGCTATATTTTAATCTTCCTTGATTTTAGATGTTGTGAACGTGACATTTTGTTATTACTATGTGTTTCAAGCATCAAACAATTCGATTCGGTCCCAAATTTTACTTAATTTTTCTTGCATAATATAAGTTTCCAAGTGATCAAGTAAATTTGATTTGTTAAAATTTTACTTGAGTTTTCTTGCATTTAGATGGTCGTAGGTAAGCCACAAAATTATCAAAAGTTTATGTTTATCAATTTCTCATCTACCGGTACTAAGTCTTTAGTTTATGAACCATCATAGCATAAAAAGCAATTTTTCGGTTCAATTTCTGCTTTCTATCACTACAAGAATCTGATCAATAGACATCGGTTTCTAGCCGATGTCTATGTTATTTCTTAACCATGTTGATGTCGGTGATGGTCTAATTCTAGACATCGGTCATACACCGGATGTTTTCCTACCCCCATTAGACATCATTTTCATTCTGAAAAGCTGATCCTCTATCTCGCCAATTAAACAATCACTTTGGCTGATGTTTGTATAGGTGTGTAAACAATCAGTGTTGCACTCGACAAAAAACTGAATTGTAATTTTATTGGTAGACATCATTTGTTAACACAATAAAAGTGATGTATATTTAGTTATGTACACTACTTTACACAATGAAAAAAAAAAAAAAAAAAAAAAATTAAATGACTTTTGAACCAAAAATAACAACTAAAAATAATTCAATGCTTAATAAAAAATATTCCAATATTATCATTCTCACATTAATGAGTAAAACAAATATCACTTGCATATTCCTATTTTTTTAAAACCAAATTGGTAATATATTGATCCGTAAAAATGTTTCGAGCTTGAATTATAGCGTCTAAATGTTTGTATATTTATGTCTATGTGCATATTTTTTTGGTGCAGCTGCTTCATGGAGATACTCCAAGCCTTTAGCAGCTTCAACTGCAATAATAACCCTGATACCCCAGTCAAGAAACTCTAATGTAGCCTCATTCAAGAGTTCTCCCACATTACCTTTTGGCATGTGCTCAAATATTATTAACCTCTATGTATGCTTTCCTTGGTTTTCTAAGCAGAATCCCATCAAATATACTACATGGCAGTGATGCCAATCACGATACAAGTTCGATATGAGAAGCTCCTAAAATGTGGCATGGATCTTCGAGGATTACTTCATCACATGAACCTATTTCAACTGTAGTGTGAGCTAATAATCACAACTAGAGCACGCTTGTTGCAAGCATCCAGGAAAGATACTAAGCATTTCACTGCATAAACTATAATATCCAAATAGAGCTAACCATATTTTGTAAGCATTACATAATTAGAATGATGTTTTAGCAACTCCATATTAGAAACTATTATATAATTAGAATGATGTTTTCACTCATCTCTGACGGTGCATTTCAAATAACATGAATAAGTCCTATAACGGTGCTACAAAGATAAACATTTTGTACAGGATAAAATGAGGTCAAAATGTTACCACTGGACAAGTGCTTATAATATCATCAATTCATCACACGCTAAAAATAGGCCTTGACATATATCTATACACTGGTTTATCTAATTCTTTTGAAAATCAAAGAAGGTGGGAAATGTCCAACAATTAGGAGAACTTGAACATCAAACTTCAAGTATAGATATGAGTAAAAGTACCTCTTTCATCTTTATGCGAAGACAAAGTAGTTTGTGCTACATCCCGGAGTCACTCTCTGCATCTGCTCAGACCTCACATCGTTTATAGAAGTGAGGTCGGATATTCTCCCATGTCTTCAGTGTGTTAAAGTTGATTTATCAACCAGGAAAACGCGATTAATTTGTCACAGACTCGAACAATTTTATGTCCATCCAGAGATTCACATACCTTAGGTTCTTCTGTGTTTGGGACTTCATGCCTAGTAGCTGCATATTCTTTTTGGAGAATCATCTGGGACAGTGGTAAATCCACTAACAATAGCTAGACATGAGAAGCATTATTGTCTTTTATTATTAAGAAATGGACGGGAACCTGTCATTTAGGAATACGTTAGTCAACAAAAATTAAATCCAACCCAAGGCAAAAAAAGCAAAACCAAGAATTCAAATCAAAATCAAACCCAAAATATTCAATAACCATAAAATCAAGAAAAGGGTCATTTCAAGCTCAATATAATAAATATCAAAAGTCTGTCATATATACGAAGAATATCAAATAGGTAAATCCTCAGTTGAAAAAGCATCCTTCAATTCAAACAAATCCTTTACTAAAATACAGGAAAAAACAAATCACAAAATTAAAAAAAATAGAGTTTAGAATTGAAATATCCCCAATTCAAAACTAAATGAAACTAAGAATTCGAGTTGTGTAGCTTACTTATGTTGTGGATATGTTGTAAACTTGATGATTTCATTAACAAAAC